>NW_004797462.1:888258-913820 GCF_000002075.1 Aplysia californica | reverse complement strand
ACCCCAACAAACGCAGTAAAGAAGAGACCTAACCCTAACCCTACCCCGAAAAAGAACCTGCAACGGCCCTCACGTAAAAAGGCCAGAAGCCCAAAATGAAAAGAACAAAAAAAAAAACAACAACACTACAAAACAAACAAGGAGTAGATCTAGAATCTAGAATCTATCTATCTAATATATGATGGCCTTCTTTGCTATAAAATAAATATAGGGTTTGATACAATAACACAATAGAATTGGAATATGATTCCTCCATATATAGATTTAGTAATCTAATTAAATCTAGATTCTAGATCTAGAGTGTATGTAGAACAAGTGAATAGAAATATAATAGGCCTTGAACGAGAAATCCGCATCCGATTCTGAACAGAGGGACTCAGCTGAGTCTAGATTTCTATAAAAATAAATAATTCACGCACCTGATGAAATTCTTTTTACCAACATTAATATTACAGCAAAACCTATCATAGCGTTTGACACAATAGAATTGGAATATGAATCCTCCATTGAAGTATATAATGATGATCTATGAATCTAGATCTAGATCTAGAAGAACTTGTAAGTGAGTCGGACTTGAATGAATCCACATGGATCTTAACAATCAGTCAACAAACGAAATTCAAAATGGCCGCTCCAGCCCGAAACTGAAAGTAGATAATTTAGGTCGTCGTCCTTTTTCGTATTCGTATTTCTACTCAGGTTCCGACAATTATGTCGAAAACGCCGACGTCGGCAGTCGGCACGAAAACGAAAGGGCCGACAAAGCCGACGGGAGAAAAAGGGGGCGCTGGCAGTCGGCCAGGTCTTGCACTTCGCACATTGACTAATCGGGTCGCGATTGTCGGATTTCAGACGATTGTCGGCAAACATGCAGGTCTAATCTTTACTCTTTGCAACATTGCCAATGGCTGTCAGGGTCATACCCATTGTTTGATAAAATGAATCGAACTTGAAGACTTATCTTTCTTTAAATATATCATCAATATCAGCAGCTCTAGAAGAAGTTGAACTTGTTGTAGTTGCTCTCTTTTTTGGAGTTGGTGTGCCACAACATGATGGTGGTACTTCTGGAAATATTGTTGGAGACTGTGGGCACTAAAAATCTTCCAGCCCGAGTCAAAGGTACATCAGGTTTGAAGTGCAGAGAGCAAACTCCCATATATAAATATATATATATATAATAATCCGTGACATCTTCTACGATTAATTTATTTGGAACACTTTTGATCCACAGTGCTTTTTTTTCTGAATCTTTTGGAAATCTATATTATTGTTATTTTGCATCTCCCTTTTGGCTGGCATAACCACTTCTACTACCCCATCCCCTACACTTTCTTCCCATGTTCAAATGTTGCTCACACGGTTCCGAAAACTTTTTCACAGTTACAGTAGATTCTAGTAACAATAACATTCAAGATGAAAGAGAACTAGAATCTGGGCTGACACAAAATGTAAGCACAAATTGAATCCTTAGAATTGAGTGTAGTGAAAATACATCCAAACGAAAAAAACGTGTGCTTCCAAGAGGACTGAATGCAACAATGAAGAGGCTAGGACTAGGAGATTAGACAGATTAGACGGCTACACACTACACACATTACTGTTACACTATCGGCCCGCAGAAACGTAATACAAAAATGTTCCATCACCTGTATATACATATTAGCATTAGAACATCTGCCTATCGCCGCTTTTCACATCGATCCTCGATAAGATAAGGACTGGTCTCGAGGCGAGTTTATCAAGATAAGGTCGTCCACCCCGGCCTCCAATGCCGGAGCCAGTCGTGTGGGCTGTGTGGCCTGGACTGAGAAGGCCTAGTCTCAAGCGTGTTCAACACAAGCAGAGTTGACTGTGTTTAGGCCATTTAAATATGGTACAAGTTGCACTTATCTTTCTTTTGTAATTCCAATCAAATTGATTAGCAGTGCGCAAGTTAATTTTTGCATAGTATTGAAATAGATGGACCTTAAGAATATTTTCTCCTATGTTGTCTGTGATTTTATATTGTCGGTCATGATGATGATGAAGGTTGTTTATTTTCCTTTCACTCCTCGTTTTAGGTCACAGATGCAGGGGGCATTGAACAGCCTTACTGCAATGTTGAACAAGGACGTAAAGAAAGAAAAGAATGACGGACACAAGAAAGAGGCAAAAGAGGAAAAGGAAAGTAGGAGTGAGAAGCAGCAGCATGGAGATTTGAAAGAGGAGACTGTTGGCGAGAATTGATCATTGTTTTTTTTTGTTTATGATTGAATGACTGCTGACTGCTTAGGTGTTTATGAAAGTGTTGTTTGTTTTTCACGCTTTGAATAGAGTTCAAAGTCATAGTGCGGGTAACAATTGTTGTGACTATGGTTGAACAATGTTACGAAGTTGAATTTATTCTTGTTGCTGTGTTTTATTATGTTGATGGTGGCAAATCATCAGCAAGCTGTTTTAATTGTTCTAAGCCCAGAAAGCAAAATTTTTCAGAAGAGAGAAAAAAACCCAACTTTTCATTCTTTAAAAAATTGTACATAAATTATGCGTCTTTTCCTGCTTTTTTTTACAGCTTGAAGAATTCGGGTTTCAACAAAATATTTCTAGAGCACATGCAAGCAATGCCACTGATTAAGAAACTGCAATAATTTTTTTTTTAATTTTTGGGCAAAGTACATCTGAACAGCTAGCCGAGGAAATGTTACTGTGTAAGCTTGTGTACTGGACTGAATGCCCTTCTTGGTCTTTTGTTCCCTCCAACCCCCCTCATGTAGCCCAATCCCATCCTTGACTAAGACATAAAAGCAGACACAGCTTGTACTTGTAATAGTACATGTATGTAGTGCACAATTTATTTTTTTAAAGATGGCAATAAAGCCTGATATTCTCAAGAATATTGTGTCGGAGTTACTTAGTTCTTTCTCATGAGGTACGTAGTATATTGTATAGAACCTCCATTGCTATCACTCCGGAGGTTTGCTGTCAGATATCAGTGTCCTGGTGTCTTTACTTTATGGGGGTCTCATTGAAAACTTTTAACTAGATTTTGTCTAAGCTTTGGCTGTTATTTCTTAATCGACCCATTCCATTCCATTTATTTTTTTTGCCTATAGCTGGTAATACATTTTTTGCTTTTTTATGAGGCAGTATAAAATCTCCCAAGGTACACATTAGAACTGTTTGCTTTGCTCCTGCTTTTGTAATTTGTTTTTTGTTAGACAGCATGCCCCAAGGAAAGAAGAAAAGAAAATACAGTTGAACCTTCTCCACTGATCACCTGTCCAAGACAATCACCTGTATAAATGACCACTTCCCACTCCGCCCTTGTGGTTTTTTAAAATGTACTATTATGACACTGTCCATGAAAACCACATAGATAATTGCTTTTCTACTTGACAATGGGTAGTCGGTGTGGACAGGTTCAACTGTAATTGAGTAAGCACATTAATTTTAGGTGCAAGGAATGAGAGAGTCCCAACAAACGGATAAAAAATTGAAGAGGGATACAATAATAAAGTTTAGTTTCTTAATCCAGACCTACCGACCACTCTGTGACTAAAAATAAGAGTTTTCATCTGAATTCTCTTTTAAAAATTTGGAGTTTGGGGGGTCTCTACAACCCCGGTGAATTAAGATTTCACCATGAACTGACCATGGAAATATATGTAAATACAAGTAAAAATGTGTATTTTCACCTCATTTACTGTAAGTTACATACACTTGATGGCAACAAAATGCTAGTAAAAAATAGGATTTTGCTTAAATCCAAACAGGGTTCTTTGATGATCAAAGAAAACAAAATCGGAGAGCTCTGATTTCATTAGAGCGAGTACTTGGCAGGTCTGTGAATCCCATGAAAAATGTAGTCACCCTTGTACTTTTTGACTACCCATTTAAACCGAAGCACTGCTTGCGCTATTATCAGCTTCATACTTAGTTGCCAATATAATAAACCCAATTAGCTTTTTTGCATTTTCCACATCAAACTCACCCTTTTGGTTTTTACTTTAGTGAAAGAAGTGCACCTAGCATAGTTATAGAATGATTTATGCTTAAATTGGGCAGCAAGATTTGCGTCTTGGGAGTGTTTTTGTGTGTCTTTCCTTAGCAAATCATTGAATTGTTTGTCAAGTTCCTCTTCTCTCTTGTGTCGTTTGCTGTGGTGGGGATTGTGGATGATATTGGATAATCTACTATGCTTGTACATGTATACTTGTTTGTCATTGAATTTGCTGTAAATAAAAGAACATGTTCTTAGTTGTTACTCTTCGTCTTAGATTTTTACTTTCTTAATTATATTTTGTTGGAAGTGGGGTCTTTTGTAAAAAAAAAGGCAACCCACAAGACTGCGGACATAACCACCTGTATTTTCCTTGGATACGGAGATACAAGGCTGTTCTATATGTGAGGCATTGTGGTGGAATCAGGCGCTCGTCAAAATAATGAAATCAAAGAAAATGGCACTTTTCTTTCCGTTTGGCAATTTTATAGAATTTTTATGTTTTGGCCCAACACCGTTTATGTCGATTCAAAAATACATTGCTGTGTGGATTTTACAGGCCAAAAAAATGTAAATTTACAGTTAACAATGACTCGAGCTTTGGAAATCACCAAATTTTGGCGGCTATTTTCTTTCTAATTTTACCCCTGAAACCATGTAATCCCAACCCAACTTCCTTCGATCTGAAATATTTCGACTTCTAAAGCTAGATCTGTAATTTTTTCATCGAAAGTAAGACAAATGAACAAACTTTAAGTTGTGGCCTAGTGGTTAGGCTCTCGGACTCGCAACCGTAAGGTCGTGGGTTCGAATCCCGTCAGTGGCCTTGGGAAAAGCACTTTGCACAAATTTTCCTCACTTCACCCAGGTGGAAATAGGTACCCAGCTATAGACAGTGAAAGATTTTTTCAGTTCGATAGTGTTTGAGCGTGTGAAATCCGCAACTTGCACTGTATGCTTCCGCGGAAGCCGAGAATGTTTCGGAGCGTTCTCAGAGGGTCTGCTGGGGTAATAATAGTTGTAAAGCGCATTATTATTATTACGATACCAATAAGTTTATATACTATACCGAAAACTTGACGAGCACTTGATTCCACTGCGCCGTGACACTATGCTTATCTAGAATCTCATAACCCAGAAATGAACTGATTGTATTGTTGTTGACTTGTTTGTTGGGTAGCACAAATGTAGTACAAGTTGGCTCCACTAATTGTCATATTTAGTTAGGGACAGATTATGCAGGAGCAAGTTCAGTCAACATTGGTTATCTGCAAGTCATAATATACCAGGAAGAAAAGTGTACAAGATGTAGATCTTCATATTGTGTTCTTGTTTACATCAAATCACCGAGTGGTGCTTTTTTATTAGATTTAGAATGCAAAAGCAGGGTGCAGTCTTAAAATCTACATGCTAGTTTCAGAAGTTATGGCTGGCTGATAGCTCAGCTTTGTCCTAAACTAGTTTTTGAGTAAATTAGAATTCAGATTTCCGAAAAAAGTATTTTAAAAAATGGGTTATGCATCTCAAAATTGCTATGAAAAAGAAAAAGGCATTTTGCCAGCCTACGGCAGAGCTGATATATATCCTACTTTGAGCTGCAGTGCTGGTTCAAAGCCTCAGTAAGACGTTTCCAAAATAAAGGGAGGTACAATGATTTCCCAGCTTTCTATCCACTAAGCTCAGTCCCGATAGAGGTGGCCCAAATTGGTGGAGGTCACACCCCTTACAGTCGAACCTGTCAAAACATCTCACTGCAGGCCCTTGATAAATTCCTCTATAAAATGGAAACCTATCTCTAACAGTACACAGAAAATGGAAAGAGAAATACCTTCCTTCAGGAGGGTGTTCACTTGTCTTAAAGAGTACTAGGACGGGAAATGCTGTTCCCACTCAGCTTTGATTTGAAATGAAACTATCAAGTTTGATTCCATTTGGCTCTAACCTTTTTACACAATGCCATCAGGCGAGGAAGGGGGGCAGGCATAGGCTCCCAATGGGAGTAGGGCTTCAAATTGAGGGTAGGTGTTACCCCATGCATGAAAGCCCTTGGCAATGCAGATAGTCAGTGATCAGGGCGGTGTGGGTATGAAATCTCACCAGTGCCTGTGAAAGTGCTTGAGTGGTGCCCCAGCACAGAAACTTTCATGGGTAACCAGACTAACTAGAGGTGTGAAATTAGTTTGACCAATGCCTGCCGCCCTGATTGTACGGCCAGCCACAAAAAGAGCTCTTTGAATCGTTGCAAGCTTGGATGGGGTGGCATTGGTTGACTGTGCTTATTTATTACACCTATGAGTGGGGCTAAGGGTGGAAGTAAAGGTGAAGTTCAAACGTTTCTGATTTTAATAGGTCCTATGAGATGCAAGCACTGGTGGCAATAGATATGTAGAACTGATGCATTCCATTAAAGTAGAGGATAGCACTTGAGAGTGAGAGGTCTGAAGTTTTGACCACTGCCTGTCAATCAGACAAGGGACCTTTGAATTTGATCCCACCAGCTGGGTCTCTGGAAACCCTCATACATCTCCCCCTAAATTCCCTCCACGTCTAAGACGGAATTTTTTTCTGGCTCCCTTGCGATTCCATCTTACACAGGTTCGACTATACAGGTTTCAGTGAAAACTCCGATTCAACGAAAGGAGTTGGATTCCTCGTTTTTTTTATTCATCATAAAATTCAATAAAAAATAACTCGGATTCAACGAAAACATAAGCAAGCTCAGATTCAATGAAGTCGCTTGCAGGATGAACAGTCCCCGCTGACGAGGCTTCCCTTATTTTTCTCCCACAACGAACCTTTTATCTATTCCTGGAAACCATTCCATGGCATCTGCATCGTGAACCATTATTCGCTTAGCCTATTGTTTATCAGTGGTCTTCTTTTATCAAAACACATGTTAGCACGTACACATACATCTCATAGTCATAGCGTGTGTCAGGGTTAGGGGGCAGCCAGCACATGTGTGACTGTGTGTGTCTGGGGGAGGGGGCACAAGCGGTCTGGATGTGGAATGTCAGTAAAGATACAAACACATCAGTTGTTTCCCCAGCTACTGAATAACTTTACAATGATAGTCTTGGCATACATAGGATCTACGTAATGAATTGCGCTCTGGACTGTGGTGGAATCAAAAGTTGGCGTATGCCAGCTGGGCTCTACACAGCAACATAACTTGTTTGGTAAACAGAATGAATATATAGCTCTAGATTATAAAAACACAAGCATGCATTTGAAAGAATTGCCCTTTTACAAATTATGTGTTTGGTAGAGTTCAGTGTATTTTCCTGAAACTGTCCAGCGTTTCTTCGGTATGGCATTAAAGAAACGAAAATGCCTCGTATTAGAAACCAAACTACTTTTGATTGACAAAGTCGAATACATTATAACATTACTTGCTTGGTGCCTTTATAATGTAACCATCTCCACAAAAACATTGTGTTTGCTATACTGAACACTCGGATTCAACTAAATTTAAGGTCAGGCCCGACGACTTTGTTGAATACGAGTTCCACTGTAATTTATATAGTAGCTGGGCTGAAAGATAAAATGAACATCCGACTAATATATGTATGACTTGGACAAGGACATGAACCAAATGAAGTCTTCTGAACACACGAGTGCTGCTTAAAGTTAGAGTTACTAAGGACAGGGGTCCCAGGATGGGGCTAAAATCGTTATTAAGACAAGTACAGACTTACAGTTTGGCAGGTAGATTTCAATTGACAAAGAAACGTAATACGAAAATTTTTGTTTTGAAAATCCAAGATGGGCACCGTAATATTGGTGGCCATCTTGGATTTTACGCCCAATTTTAAAATTAAGACTTCTCTGAAGTTTACCAATGAATAAGCTTGAAAATGAATACATAGAGACCTTGAAGTATTGTTAACATATAGGAGAATTGTTTTTATATCTTTCAAGATAAGGAAGTTACGAGCTTTGAAAATTAGTATCCCCAAAAAACTTCCAACATAAAACAGAATGTATCCAATATTTTACATCAATTGTACTACATGTGTATACAATTGAAAAGGGTATTTGAGTGACACTTACAGCAAATTTCAAGTAAATCCACTGGTAAACTTCAGAGTGTCCAGAGAAGTGTTAAAAAATGATGTTTTGAGAAAAATGTGATTAAAAGATAACAAATGACATAAAATCAAAAGTTGTTAAGATACAATAATAATTTTTGTACGCAGAGTTTGGTGCCAAATTTCATACAAGTACAACAATTTATTATTTAATTATAATTTTTTTAAAAGTTGTCAATGCCCTACGTCAAGTTTCGATCTTCTTATCAGTTGCACCTCAAAACAGCCCGGGTCCCCTCCCCTTAAAGCTGCATTTGTTTAGATAAGCTAATGTCTTCTCGATTCTCACAAGAAGTAATACTAGAAGAAAAACATCCCCTCAGCTCTTGACGTATTTCATATTCAAGATAACAGATTACTTCACCTTTAACTAAGTGGTCCACTTATTCATTTGATTTTTCACCTGACACTTGGTTGTGGTCCTTGTAATCTGTTATGTTAGTGGCCTACGGCAAGCCATGATGAACATACGAAATAATAAGTGCACTCGGGTCAGTAAGGAGCTGGCACTAACACTGGGTACCTATATATATATCATACGAGAAATGCTCTTTGGCACTAACATCACAATTAGCCAAATTAGGTCTTATAAGTGCTGAAGATTAGAGGTGTTACAAGGGAGTAACGAACAAAAAAAAAGGACAGATAAGGAGGATGGATGTTTGATAGGAAAGAAGGAGCAAACCACACCAGAGCACCTGCCAAATGCCCACAGAAATGCTCTACAGAAACATAAGTAATTCTAATCTAAAAAGAACAACAACTCCATAATTTGTTGAATCTTTTTTAATATGTACACAACAGAAATATCTTAAACATGAGAACCAGAAATTATTTTTCTTCTCTAAAGTACAAGACAGCCTTACAATACGCTTCTATTTTGAAAAAGTATAATCCAGAGCAGCCATCTTAATAGTTACAGAGTCCATTACACTCTCCAATGAAAAAATGTCAGACGTTTGTGATATAACGACCAGTTCCATAAAAAAATCTACAAAATTTTACCCCTCGTGATAACACGTTCAGAAAAATAAAAAGATCAATGGACATAACTCATTAACTTGTCATTATAAATAGGAAATAGGGACAATATGTTTTTGTTGACATCCCAAGGTATTAGTTTCCAGTGCAAACATGAGTAAATATTTCTAAAAATACTTAGCCATCAATGTACAGTCCATCACGTCTCATTTTCATCACTTTGTACAGACAGAGATCTACTTCAAATAACATTGCTGATAAATTAGAGAAGAGATCTGTGAAGGAATTACTTTCGCCTGCTGCCTTGGCCAGCCAGCATCATGGCAATTCGGATAAAAATGTTGATAGTGTCAATGTAGATACTGATGCTCCTGTTGAAAGAAACAAAAAGACAATTATTCCATTTTTGCAGCAAGTAAAATTAGTAATAATACAATAAATAAATATTATACTGTTTTCAAGGGAAGTGACAAAAAATTTCTACGAACATAAACAAACGTTTAACAAGGTGGCGGCAAAACCAGAGAAGCTCTTGAGCTCAGAACCATTGATCATAACTAGTTTGTCACAGCCGTCAGTCTTCAAACCAGAGCAGTTAAACAGAAAGCAAAGGACAAATTCCACAGACAGGACTTTTTCGTTTCATCCCCCCCCCCCCCCCTATCTTTCTTACAACTGAAGCAGGTTAACACTGAAACGGGCGCGACAAAAAACAAAAACAGGTGGAGCACAGGAAGGGAAAAACGTACACAAGACAAATAATGTAAACAGGGAGACAGACGACAATTTAAAAAAACCCCAACTTTACTATAAGGAACACGACACAAAACAGCTCACGTAGAAGGTAGGGACTTTGATCCCTTGGCAATACAATGTACCAAAAACACATTCTCTGGTTTGAATGAGAAAATTCAGACTTGAATACACAGACATCTGAGGTACTCAAACAGTTGAAACAGTTATAAATTGACACTGCCATGCACAATTCTACTCAAGATAAGAGTGAGAATCAACTTAACCCTACCCGTACGTCGTGTTTTACTATCGTATCCATACGACATAGGGAACTCTGTGCCACACTTTCCAAAGAGGAAATTTAATCATTAATCTGATCCGTACGCTTTGTATAGCAGTCTGTCAAATGACTTCTTGAGAAATACTGAAAGTTTCAAAGAGATCTTCGCACTAGAAGTATTCTAAAATGTGAAGAATACAACCCCGGGGCGTACGGATAGGGCTAAGGCATCATCTTTACGTGTAAGTGACACACAAAGAAACTCACGCATTCACTGGGTCAAAGGGCCTTTCTGCGTAAACAGGATAGACCTCTGCCAGCTTGATGATTCTCTGTGTGTCGTAGAGCAAGAACAAGCTGAACAGGACAAGACCTCCATAGATGCTCAGTGAGTAGAGACCAGCTCCAAGGGCCGTGGTTGGCGGGAAAAATGCAGAACCTGAGGTGTTAAGAAGCATAATATTAACAACTTCTCTACGGTAACATCAGCTGGATAAACAAAGCAATGGGAGAGAAATAAGCACGAGCTGTAACTAATCTGTGATCACTTGCACGTGTAACCTGAGAAAAAAATGTATTCATAACTCCTGAGAGGCATATCCAGCATACTTCACCAATACTTCAAGGTTTCAATTCTGCAGTTATTTTAGCTTTTGCTCTTTCACTATCTTCACATTCTATTTTTCTAAAATTCTGAATGTAAAAAGATACGAAAGATACACAGTTCTGTCTCTACTTCTTCAATATTGCTGCACTCTAGGTTTCCAATTAAAACTCTCTTTTGTTCAAAATGACACACTGAATATAATCTGAAAAAGAAAAAATTTAAGACTATAACTGGTAACCGAGGTAAGTTTTAAAAAAATCAAGATTTAGAAATGGCCTACCTGTCCATGTTTTTTCAAACCTCTATCTTGTGACAGAAGTGAAATTTAAAGGTTATTTTCTAAAAGACAATTCAAAGTAGCATTTTGCCTCTTCCACTTTCACTGTTTTTTTCGGAGCCATAGAGCTATACATTTTAATACAATGAGCACATTGAGCTTGCATATGAATATGGGGATAATTAAAACAGAAATCAAGAAAAGAGATTGTCATCAATGCAAATGAAGCAAAAGAAATATAATCTCACAACACCAGGGAAGCACTGCAAATAAACACACCTTCAAATTCAATGCGTTTTTTGCAAGCTCAACAGTGGAAATAAAGCACAGAAAGTGATCTATCAGCTCCACCGTACTTTGAGTACTGGTACTGCACTTACTTTTGTTCAAATTTTCAGAAAAGCTTTTATGTAAACCAATTCGATAATGACAACTATTCCAGTAATTAACAACCTCCCCCCCTCCACCCTCCTGCATTTCCCAAGACTTTTTGCATCACCAATAATTCTTTTTCCAACGATGCACCTGTGATTACTAAGTTCCCCGAGAGCATGTACTTTCAAGCAGTGCACTGTGTGATGAAAATGAACAAGTAGGCTGTAAAGTCAAAAGTCAGACGAATGCTATTCCTTATGATTAAAATCATGGCTTGTTCCTTATGTGGCGTCGGTGGCCCTGTGTTAGGCTACCAGACTCGTAATTGTGAGGTTGTGGGTTTGGGGGTTTGAACCGCGGGCCCCGGCGCTGAGTCCCTGGAAAAAATACGTTACACAAATTTTCCTCACTTCACCCAGGTGGGAATGGGTACCCACCCATAGACAGCAAAAGATCTTGTCAGTATGTTAATGTTTTGGAGCCCATATATGGCAGTTTGCACTGTATGTTTCCCAGGAAATTGAGTTTGCTTCAGAATACTCCCAGGTCTGCTGGGGTAATAGTATAATATTGTAAAGCGCATAGAGCTTGCTGTCGACCGGGGATTTGTACTATACAAATGCTATCTATTATTATTATTATTATAGCAATAAACCAAGCTGAGAATGAGAATGAAAAAAAATATGTTTTATCGCAATGATGTAAAATAAGTCTCACAAGTCTTAAAAGTTTGAATCCTGTCCCAAAACAGTGCAGAAATTCCAGAGGTGAGAACCTGAAGTAAAAGGAAATGTAAACTGGGCTAGTGAAAAGTAGTTCCTCCTCCCTCTTCACCCTACACCTCATTGATATTTATGTCACTTACCCAGAGAAGACACAAACACAACCCCGAGACCAGCTCCAAGGATTCCCCCCATGTTGAGGAATTTCTCACTTGGGGCACACATGGCAACTGCCGAAAGACCTGCAGAAAAAGAAGACAATAATTTTTCACTAATGAACCAAAGTTACGAAGACAGATATTCTGCTGAAAATCAAATAACATTTCAAAATGCACCTAATGACTGGAGAAAACTTCTCATTTCTACTTACCGATTGTTGAAACGCTTTCAGAGGAATGACAACTTTTTCTTCATCATATACTATCTTATTCAGAAAGGCAGCTGTAAGGCAGTGTTTAGTTGTAAGCAGTAGTCTTTAAAACCACCAAAGCTAACAGAAAAACCATTGCAATACTAAATGGCGTCCCAGTATATGGTATTCCCTTGGAATAATCGATATAAACTTTCTGCAATGTCATTAATTTAATATTGCTGAAGAAACTGAAACTACCACCCCCCTCCCCCCCTCTGAAATCTCTGACACAGCTGAACTATAATTTACTCTAAAAGTTCAGACTCACCTCCAACCACACCTGCTGTGTACCAAGCTGCTCTCACAAGTAAAGGCCCTCCGAGCAAAGTGAGGGGAGCCACGACTGCACCCATAATGCCAGCATGCACCATCCACGCCATCTGCTTTGAGCCAAATCCTTCTCGGTAGGGAATGGAGCGACACACCATTCCGGAACCAATCATGGCAGCAATAGTTGCTCCGATGGACTGCAAACCACAGTAAAAAGATGCAAAAGTAAGGTACACATTCGTCTGCACAAAGGTATTACTCATCTGGATCAAAGATAAAATCTGTTTCAAACATGGCCTTGTAAGAAAGTTTCTCTACGGAAAAAGAGAAAGACAGGTTTCAGTTTTTATGTAAACCCTTTAACTCCCGCCAGTTTTTTCCTTTGAAAATTAAAGCAAAACATTTGATGGTCTTCACTAGCAACTTATCTCATATTCATCAGATGCACCCAATTGGATGCCTCTACATCAAAATCAAACTTGAACTTGAATATTATATGATGAATGTTCAGGTTGTACAGATTTATGCCCCTTGTCTTTGGGGGGAGGAGTTAATTTTCAGAACAGGGACTTAGGCACGAAAAAGTTTATACTATATTCATTTTGAAGTACAAAAACTCCCCCACACTGTACCTGTACAGGAGGTGCACCATCAAACTACTAGGTGCTTACCAGCAAGGAATTCTTCATCATGAAGTTCATGACTGCAGGGCTCCGGGCGGCTGCCACAGCAGACAGAGCAGTGATGGCTAAGCTACCGCCAAAGTACATGTAGGTGTCACGAATCCTTTGTCTCACCACGGGGGACCATGTCCTGGAGAGGATAACTCACTCATTCAGTATGAATTATTTTGCACATCAGATATCCATACCCTCCCCCCACCAAATAATAGACCTTTGTAAGACTATTTGAGCACACATTTTAGATGTGAACAGGTTTCAAAACAACCGACGTCACTTTTAAATCGATCATCTAAAAAAGAAAATGATCCCCGATTGACCACCTATGCTTACATTTTGTGTTGTTCAATCTTTCGATTTTGCATATATTTTTTTGAATCTATGAAATTAAAATGTTTTCATCTTATGACAATTTAAATTGCAATACACTGCAACCACAAAAACAGAAGTATGAATGAGACATACAAAAAAGGTGAGAAGAAGGACAATAGCTCTTTCTGTTCCAGTGAAAAAATAGCAGTTCATAAGAGAACAGACTAGAGAATATGACCCTGTTGAAATCTAACATTTTAACATTTTCAACACTTCAATTTTCTCTGGAACTTAAGCTTCTATAGATGTGATTCTCTTATGTTTAGTTTACTGTTGTGACCCTGACACCAATGTCACACATACAGCTGCCATCAACCAAAACAAACACTACAAATTAATCACTTTTATCATCGAAAGCCTCTCTCAAAAACAGTTTTAGTTTTAGTAACGTTTTACGGCGTTCGCAACTGCATAAGGTCATATGAGCACCAAGGGGTGGATGTCACCAGAGAAGTCTAAACGGGGAATCAGGCTTACTCTGCTCGCCTCTCTAGCCTCAATAGCACAAAGTCTGCTTTGACTATCAAGGTACCCCGGGAAATAGCAGTTCACAAGAGAGTGACAAACTTAAAAAAGAAGTAGAGGAAAATGATGACAGTAAGGATTAGGAAAGAAAAAGCAGCAGTTTCCCCCAATGTTGTTCCGGCACAGTATGAGCATGACTTTGATGAACATGTTAATACCCCCCCCCCCCCCTTTTTTTGGGAATGGCCTAAAGTCACTTCAGTCAGTAGCACTGGGGGGGGTTTGTATAAAAAACAGTACACATTTATCAACGCTTGTATTTCACAGACTAATGGCAAATGGGATGTTAACTAAAACACTTCAATCAAACCAGGCAAACCATGGAGAGGAATAAATAATGCAAGAAACAACAAGAAATACCAATGAATGCTGACTATATTCTTCCACGGTTTAGGAATTTCCCGACCAACACCGCAACCTTCGTACCATCTTTTAATTCAAAGTTTAATCACTTCGTTGCCTTATAACATACCTGGTACGTCATGAAAATGCATAATTTTTAGCGCTGTACCATACCATGTATGTTACAGAAGTTGGCAAAATTTGCTGTTCTTGGTTGCCTGTGACATTACATTACATCATGCTAATAACCTGGCTCTAATTCTTCTGTACGCAATTTTAGCCATGCTGCGTAGATTTGTATTCTGGAATAAAAGACGCATTATCGGTACCAAATTTGCTAGTATTGTTTTACTGCTAGGCTTGCAAGCGATCGATAAACATAGATCTAGGCTTGCGGGCGGCCGTGTGCTCTCGTAAAACATAAATATCAAAATTACTGTAAAAAGTAAATTAATAAATTATTCACTTTTTGACTTAGATTTGCAGGTTATTCGAAATTATGAGTAAAATAGGAGGAAATGGGGAATAAGAAAAGTGAGAAAAGTGACAACCGAAGACCCGGTGTCCCATATATGTCATGAGTGTGTAGATCTAGATCTAGACCGCGCGGCCATTAACACTGAAACATTAGGCTGCTGTTCTGGAAAACGAGCTTACAGTAGGAACGCATACCCATGGCAACATAAAGACTTAATGTAAGAACCGAAGGGTATTTGACAAGGTCGCTGATAGTTACAGATGAGCTTTTTTTCAACTTACACAGACCGCTCTAACGCCCCTGGCTGACTGGAGAGCCCCAGGCCATAGAAGCAGAGAGCTCCGATTCCTACAACAGCACCTCCAGCCACTAATCCTTTGCCCATGTTGAATGCTGAAAGAAAAATAAAGACACAAAAAATAATCAAGCTGAGGGAGGGAGGGAGGGAGGAAGGAGAGGACAACAACAAAATACTAGAGAAGAACACATTTGAGAGGCATTGTGGTGAAATCAGGCACTCAGCAAAATAATGAAATCGAAAAAAAACGACGTTTTCCCACTAGTTTGGCAATTTTTACAGATTTTTTTTCCTTTGGCTCAACGCCTTTAATGTCTACAAAAAACAAAACAATTTTCAATAAGATTTTACTGAAAACTGTTGATTAAAGGCACAAAGAAATGTAAATTTTAACTTTCCAAGGACTCTCAAGCTATGGCAGACGTTAATTTTACTTCTGAAACCAGGTGACCCCCCGCCTCATTCAAAGGCCATTATCTCGACATCTATTCAAGATCGATGGGTACTCTATTTTAATCCAAAGCAAGACAAAAGAACAAACTTTATGATACAGTAACGCCACATACATGAAAATTGACGAGTGCTGGATTCCACTGCGTTTAACATTTAACACCAACACAGTAAAGTAAAACTCAGAGGGAACAACATACAGAGAGAAAGAAAAGAGAAAATGCAAAGGGCATTACAAAGCCACATGAAAAAAAGAAAGATAAATTAGGGATTAAGAAATAAAACACTTGATAAAACTCATGGTGAAAACATTTTTGAAGCCATGTGTTCATGGTCACATGTAAAAGTGGGAAACAAAAAGGATCTGAGACAATGACAACACCTGTAGACCTCAATAATGAAATTTATAACAGTTTGGCAATTATTGGGGATGATATTTACCTGTATCTCCAGCTGGGGCCATAAGTGTCTCCTTCATGGATTTCCTTTTAGAATGACGACCAATTCCACTTCTGGTTTCGGAGGCATACATTTGCACTCTGCTGTACAAGCCATTTGGATTAACAGGTCGCGAGAGAGTGGGGCGGCTTAGACCTGTCACAAATGCTGTGATCGGAATGCGACCACATGATGCCGCAAACCTGCTGGCAAACATTTTGCTGGAAAAATCTGGAACACAAAAAAATGTGTTAATTCAAATGAAACAATCTCAACAGAATACAGATAAAGTATCATGGAACAAGCTCAACTCCCTCTTTTATAACCTTAGGTCAAGACAGGCGATGAACAATTCACTACCCCCCCCCAATATTACCAAATATGTGGTGAAAGTGATCTTCGCGAAGATAACAAGTGATGGACAGTGTTTTCGCACCCCACTATCCATGGACACATATAAGACTGGGTGAGCTATATGTTTGGGCGACTGAAACTATGTCATTTGATTGGTCACAAAAAATGTGGGAAGATCTCCAATGAATTACAGACAGTAATGTTTAAGCCTGCGGTGTGAAAAATGCAGCAGTGCTGTAGAACACTAGATGTACCTGGGATTTTAAATGATTTAGTCAAGTGATAAGCAGCACTCAGAAAACTTATCATGTACTTGTTCAACAAATTACAAGAGAGAAAGAGAATGTCTGATGTCATCCAAGCATTTCCAGAGTTGCAATATAATATGACAGGTATTGAGAGTGGTCGCTTAGAAAGTTGGGCATTATTTTACTTTCATTACTGTCTCATGCCCAGGTATTGTAAAGCACTATTCTTGTTATCTTTAACTGTTATTCAGACAGACTTTAATAGTTTAAAAAAAAAATTTTTGGTTTTATTCGAACTAGTTCACACTGAGTCTAACTGCGTAGTAATTTCCGCACTTTGCCCCCCTGAAGTAAAAAAAACTGGGGGGGGGGGGGGGGGGTTACAACATGCCCCCCCCCCTCTGTTTTACCCACATAGTTTGATGTTTTTCATTTAGGTTTGAACTTTTCTTGAATATAATTAATTTGCAACAGTAACAGTGGCTACGTGTGCACTTAAGTACGGCTAGACTTGCAGGCTAGCTGTACTTAATGACGACTAGACGGCTGGGCTAGCCGTACTTAAATGATGGCTAGACTGACATATACAGCAAAGAATAGGCCTAATGAATTGTAAATAAATTTTTAGTTTGCATTACCTAAGTATTTTGTATTTGAGAAGAAACCAAAAGGTGCCTTACTGACACAGCATGTATTTTAAACCTGAATAATTACTAATGAAACCTGTGTAAATAAAGGGCCTAACCTAATTACGGGTTAGACTGGCAGGCTAGCTAGCCGTATTTAAGGATGGCTAGACTGACAGACTAGCTGTACTTTACAATGATGGCTGAATTGTAAATAAAATCTTAGTTTTTAATTTTACAGTGGAACTCAGATTAAACGAGGTCGCCGGGCCTGACATAAAATCTCGTTGAATCCGAGTGTTCATTTATAGCAAACACGAGGTTTTGTGTAGATCATTCATTACAGGCACTGAGCAAGTAATGTATAAAGAGAAGTCACAAGTAGTGCCTGAAATGCCTGTATATTATGAGCTGTGTAAAAAAAAAAGACCAATTCGTTCAAATGCACACGCCTGTGTCATTTCGTTTGTACAAAAAGTTGTGTTGCTGTGTTGAGCCTAGCATACGGCAACTTGGGATTCCATAGACCAGCGCACAATTCATTACGTAGAACTATGTCAACACTAGCTTACCATTGCAATAATGATCAGTTGTCGAGGTGAAAAAAAGACTGTGACGCGTTTGTATCTGCGATGTTCAACGACCAAACCGCTCGTGCCTCCACCCTCCCCGACACGCACACACAGCCACACGTGAGCAGGCCGCCCATCCGACCCTGACACATGTCAGAGTAGACACGTGCACGTGCCAACAATGCATGTGTTGGTATGAAAAAAACGCAGCTGATTGGTCGCATGCAATCGGCTAAGTGAATAATGGTTCACGATGCAGGTGCAATGGATGGTTTCCGAGAATAGAGTTCGTTGTGAAAGAAAAATGAGCGAAGCCACGTCTGCGGGGGCTGTTCACCCTGGAAGCGATCTCGTTGAATCCGAGCTTGCTGATTTCAGTGCTCGTTGAATCTGGGTTATTTTTATTGATTTTAAAGAAGAAAAAAACAGGGAATCTATCTCATTTAGTTGAATCCTAGTTCTCGTTGAATCTAAGCTCGTTAAATCGGAGTTCCACTGTACCTAAAGTACAGTCGAACCTGTGTAAGACGGAATCGCAAGGGAGTCATAAAAAAATTCCGTCTTAGACAGGGGAATTAAGGGGGAGATGGAAAGGGGGGGTCTCAAAGGCCCAGCCGGTGGGATCAAGGATCGCTTGTCCGATCGGCAAGCAGTGGTCAAAACTTCACACTTCTCAACTGCTATCCTGTCTGATAATGACACGCGTCACTCCATGAGTCACTTATCCAATTACCACTAATACTTGCCTTTCAAAGGACCACTGTTTGACCTATTAAAAACAGAAATGTTTGAAAAAGTCCTTTGCTTCCACCCTTAGCCCCACCCATCGGTGTAACAAGCACAGTCAACCAATGCCATCCCTCACTGCCATCATGTAACAAAGATTCGAGAAATTATTTTCACGGCTCGCGTATGATCAGGGAAGCAGGCATCGGTCAAACTTATTTCACACCTCAGGCTTCTGGCTACGCAGGAAAGTTTCCGTAGTGGCTCGCTACTCAAGCACTCTCACAGGCAGTCGTGAGATTTTACACCCACACTACCCTGACCATCTGCATCCCTCAGGGCTTACATGATGGGGTAACATCTACCCCAAAATTGCACCCCTACTCCCCATCTTTGCCTAGCAGCATGGCCATGGTGTTAAGTTAAGAGCCGGCGGAACCAAACTTGCAAGTTTGGTTTCAAATCAGGGCTGAGCTGGCAAAGCAATTTCTGTCTTAGACAGGTGAAACCCTCAGAACGGAGCGGATTTTTCTTTCCGTTTTCGCGTTGGACAGGTTTCCATTTTATACAGGTAATTAAAGAGGAATATATCCAGGGGGAAGCGGGGAGATTCCGTTAAGACAGGTTTCCCTTTTATACAGGTTCCTGTTAAGGCAGGTTCGACTGTATTTGTATTTCAGACAAAGCCAAAAGGTGCCTTACTGACATACACATGTATTTTAAACTTGAATAACCACAAGATCTAATGAGACCTGTGTACTCAACAGGTTTCGGTCAATAGGGCCTAAACCTAAGTATGGCTAGCCACTTTGATTACTAACAGCCATAGCCTTAATTTAATTTTTTTTAAATAAAAAATAGCCTTCTTAAAATTAGGCAATTATATTATGAGTACCGATATGTATCAGGAAAAAAAACCAACGCTCTGCTCTTGACATTTCATTCTTGCATTATAACCATAGATATCTAGAAAAATCTAGATCTAGATCTAGATCTTGAATCTAGATCTAGATAGAGTTACTCGTTTTTGTTTTTTTATTCACTGTTGTTTGCTGTTCATGGTGTGAAATGGCCTATTTTAAAAATCGAAGGGGCTATTCGGACGAGTCTGAACAGCCGCTGGAGGCTATATGACTAAAATTCCAGTGGGCGTGCGCAATCACCGGTTGTTACCGTACGCGAGGTCTATACTCGAGTCCGAATAGTCTCCCGTTGCTATTCGGACTTTAAACTACTGGTAGGCTATTACACTGCGTTTCATGACTACAAAGGGATCAAAACATAAAATTCATAATCAGTCCTTATAAGACAGCCTCCTCCCCTCTCTTTCTCTAACCTTTTTCTCTCTCCATCTTACTTCCCCAGGCCCGCCATCATAGAAACCGAGGAAGACCAAGGTCAAATTGCTTGTCTGCTTCACATCCGGTACACCTAGTGATTGAGCACGCGCATTGGAGTGTGAGTCCGAATAGCCACGGAAGGCTATTCGGACTCGTATTCAGACACGAGTCCGAATAGCCGCGGACTTTAAAAAAATAAACTTAGGAAGTGGCTATTCTCATCCAGGGTGAGAATAGAAATACGATCGACCTCTCACCTCGGGTGAGACTTGCCACCGTAGGCTATTCTCACCCGGTTTAAAACAAGACCTGTTTTTCCTAATTTCGGAATACTTTCTATCGACGTGGATGATCAAATTGATAAAAGCCAAGAAAAAATTACGTTATAGCACAAAAGTAAGCTAATTTTATCGTCTTCAAAGAGATGCTATGGCTATTTCACTGTTCGAATCGAGCCGAACTACGCGGGTCGCCATTTTGTTTTGCCCGGAAGTTCTCGCAAGATCTACTCCTCCCCTCTCTCTCTGTCTCTTTCTGAATACTGTCTATCAGTGTGGACAATCAAATTGACCAAAACAAAGTTAAAAAATGATGTTAAAACACAAAAGTAAATTAATTTGGTTGTCTACAAAGATGCTACGGCTATTTAACTTTTCGAATCGAGCCGAACTACGCGGGTCGCCATTTTGTTTTGACCGGAAGTTCTCGCGCTACTCCTCTCTCTCTCTCTCTCCACTGCCCACAGACAAAATTGTACGCTTTTAGTAGGCTACAGTTGTAATGGAACGTTTGTTCACGGCACAGAATTCTACAATTTTTCTGTTATCACAGTGTAGAATTCTGTGGTTTAGGGTGAACGCAAAATTTGTTGGCCTAGATCTAGGCTATAACGGTGAACGCGCACCGGGTGAGAATAGCCAAAAGACTCGCCTGCACTATTCTCACCCCGGGTGAGAATAGAGGTGACCATAAATAAACTTAACCTGAAACTTAACGTATGTAGATCTAGATCTAGGCCTGCACACTATTCTCTGTACTGTGCTGTTCTGTGTGTCTCTGTACTATATATAGGCTTTAACTATACTATAGGCCTACTGTGTAGATCTACATAGGCCTACATAGCACACCTGTTGGGCTGTGGGGGGGGGGGGGGGGGGGTGAGAATAGCGAAACAAAGCAGTTCTCACCCCTGGTGACGGTGAGGATAGCCACTTCTAATTAACTAAGGCGACGCTTTAGGCCAATTAGAGATCTATCTTATTTATGATGTAATCGCAATGAGTAATGAGTAATACCATTGCTACTCGAGCATTTGCCAAAAGGTGGGATACCTGGGTGTGACAAATGAGGTCCAAAATCAACTTTATGTAATAATTCTTTAATCACCCATATTATATAGCCTAATGATTGCTCTTTCAGACTCAGTAACTGCCAAAGCTGTATATGCAAGGGTCTTGGTGTAATTCTGACTTGAATGACGGAAATAGCAAAAAGTTCGTTCATAACAATGATGACACAAATTTATGAATACTCGAAGTTCCTTTCTTCAGCTAGGCTGATGTTATATTTTGAGACATAGCAAATAACTTCCAAAACTACATAGAATTGACAATTTATAAAAATCTTTATTAATTTTTGATAAAATTACTTTTTTGTGTCATAATAGTTATGAACGAACAATAAGTGACCAAAATACTATCAATTATATCAAGTTTCATCGACTAGAATTGTCTAAAATAACACTCAATTGACTAATTATAGTCAAGTGATAAATGAAAGACCATTAAACAGCTATTTTTAAACGCAAACTGGTCTTAGGGCATATTATGCATAA
Source organism: Aplysia californica (assembly GCF_000002075.1). NCBI lineage: Eukaryota > Metazoa > Mollusca > Gastropoda > Aplysiida > Aplysiidae > Aplysia > Aplysia californica. Next base: position 891,805 of record NW_004797462.1, on the reverse strand, counting down.
ATTTAAAGTTCGTTCATAACCATTATGACACACTGTTTCGTTCATAACTATTATGACAAATTTTACTTTTGGCCCCTAAAATTTACTTATATTGTTCTGTCTTTCACATAAAACAGTTTTCATTTATGAGGCTTTCCTTAAAATGATAGATGCCTCTATGTAGGGAGAATTCAAAGTTTATATTTCCTGAAAAACCCTTAGAATACCTTTAAAATGGTTCGTTCATAACAATTATGACAAACTTCAATTTTGACCTAAAAATTTACTCATTTTGATCTGTCATTCATTTTTAAAAACTTTTATTAAATGAAACTCTCCTCATAATATGTATCTCTGTACATGTTTTTAAAGTTTGTTAACACTGAAAAGCCCTCAAAATATATAAAATGGACTATAAATAGTTCGTTCATAACCATTACTACAAAAGTATAATACTAATTAAAATCCACACCCATACACTTATGATAAAAATCAAAATATTAGAATGTATGCAAGGTCTATTCTGTCCTTTAGTTGGGTTAAAATTAAAAATACATCCCAAAACAACTGTAAATTACATGGAATTAGGTTTCGTTCATAACCGTTATGACACACTGTTTCGTTCATAACTATTATGACAAATTTTACTTTGGGCCCAAAAAATTAACTTATTGTTCTGTCATTCACATAAAATTGTTTTAATTTATGAGACTCTCCTCAAAATAAGGTTATATGTTGGAAGAATTCAAAGTTTAATCACTGAAAAACCCTTAGAATACCTTTAATTGTTCGTTCATAACTATTATGACAAACTTCAGTTTTGACCTAAAAATTAATATTTTGACCTGTCATTTACTTTAAAATTTCATATTAAATGAAAGTTTCCTCATAATCTGTATCTGTGTACATGTTTTTAATGTTTATCAACTCTGTAAAGCCCTCAGAGTACAATATGTAGTTCGTTCATAACCATTACTACAAAAGTAAAATACTAATTAAAATCCAGACCCATACACTTATCATAAAAATCAAAATATCAGAATGTAAGCAAGGTCTGATACATCCTCAAGTTGGGTTAAAATTAAAAATACATCCCAAAACAACTGTAAATTACATGGAATAAGGTTTCGTTCATAACCATTATGACACACTGTCACGTTCATAACATGATGACAATCCATTATGACAAGCATATTTTTGCCTCTCCTTCGCTTCTCTTTTGAGTCATCAGCACGATACTCTTCCATGTTCATTCCACCATGTAAAAGGATGTTGTGAAAAAGTGGGAAGTCCCTCACATGATATTTTGCAGAAATATCATAAAGTGTTTGTTCATAACATCATTATGACAAACCTGGATTATCTCAATCAAAGTCATATTTAAGCAAAACCATGCGATGGAGCAGAAAATTACCCTTCTGATGGATCAATGTCAAACCAATGTTTAATACCGGTCATTTCCCGGGATGATATGCTTAACGATTTGGGTTTTCTAGACCTTGGAAAGTCTGATGATGTAATTATGACACGAGTTATGAACGAACTTATAAATTTTACTCAGCAATAACATCATTAATATAAAAAAATAAAACCCTTTTAATGGACACACGCTGTTATGATGGTGTATACAAACTATTTTCAATGTTTGAATGCACTACTGTTTGATAGTTTAAGATTAACAATATTCTGTATTTAACATACAATTACGTGTGCACTCAGGATGAGTAAAAAATGCCCTATTTTTAGTACTATTATCTTTCTATGTAGATTCTAGAGATATAAGATGCACACATCAATCTACTTGCTCATGCAGCTTGACCAACTTATTTCCTTGCCATATGCATAAAGTTTTCAGAAGAAAACATATTTTACCATGAGTAGTGGTTGATTAAAAAAGTCCTCATGCAAACACCCCCACCTTTTGGCAAAAGCTCACTCAGGAATGACACAACAAATTGAGGGATGAACACAAACAAAAGATGGTCGAAACTGTCACAAGTTACAGTAGAACAATAACCAATCCATTCTTTAAGTTTTAATTTTAAATAGATCTAGATCTAGATCTATATCTAGACTAGATCTAGACTGTCTAGATCTAGATCTAGATCTAGAATCTAGATCTCTAGATCTAGATTATAGATCAAATCTAGATCTAGAAGTGCAATGTAGATTCTCTAGATCTAGATCTAGAATCTAGATCTCCTACAAAAAACAAACAACCTGACAAGTGAATGTTACTACTAGATCTAAGTAAGTTGCTACACTTTAGATAAATTTAGATTTATCTAGATCTAATCTAGATCTAGATTATAGATCTAGATCTAGATCTAGATATAGCTAGGGCTACTTTAATTTTAATACCTCCTAACGACTAACGGACTTAACGAACGCATCATCGTCATCATAACGGACGGCTCGAATTCTAGACTAACCCCGGATAAGATAAGCAGATAATCAGGTTAAGAATTTAACCAAGACTATTCAGAAATTCAATGCATCCTCCTTACTCTTCAAATATGATGTCTTTCCCGTAAATTTGGCGAAATGTTGAAAGGTATGGCGACTCTGAGTGTGCGAAGGCGAAGGCAAAGGTCCTCTCTTACCAATCTGAGCCTGATGAAATATGCAGCGCAATAGCAAAAGGAAGGCGAACGAAAGACGAAAGGATAACAATTTTCGGACAACTCTAGAAAAAAAGTTTAGAAATGTTGCTTTATAGATATTGCCAGGTTGTCTACTGAGACTCTTGGAACCAAAATCTATGTTCAATACATCTTAAACAATAAAAGGTCGGAGTTTATTGCGAAAACTTCAATGTTACCCATAGATGTACACTATAGTGGGTAACTCTATGATGTTACCTCATAAACTACTAAGATAGGCCTAGCCCAGTTTTTGTGACACTTATTCAACAGACACATCACTGAAACCTTTGTCCCTTGAAAAAAGAATTGACATGCATTCACAAAGACATCTGGTTATCTGGCATAAATATACTTATTAATTATTCTGATTCAATGAATCAAAATCTAGCCTATGGCCACTATAATATTATTATACATTTGTAATACCTGACATTTTCTGTTGTAGAGAGCCTTTGCTTATACTGTCAATGATCTAGTCTATGATGCTCGTACTAATGAAAAGAACCGGAAGTATCTAGTGGAAGGCAGAGGGGCGAGAGCCAAAGACCTTAAAACAATTTACATGTATTATTATTATATGTATGTGTGCGTGTGTGTTTGCGTATGTGTGTGTAGGATATGGTCAATAAATAGGGCCAACGTTATAGCGCCTATTTATCTCTTTCCGCAGCAGCCGATTATCCTCTTTACTGGAGATCAATATCATATTGATATCAAGTGTGATTATAGTTGTTATTATTATGATTACCATGATGATGATGATGATTTAATTTTATATTGTGATTTTATTTTTGTCTAAAATTAAAACAAGACTCTCCCTCCTACCCTACTTACCAAACAATGATGATGATGATGATGATGATGATGATGATGATGATGATGATGATGATGATGATGATGATGATGATGATGATGATGATACT
>NW_004797462.1:884536-886300 GCF_000002075.1 Aplysia californica | reverse complement strand
GCCTAACCCTCTACCTTAACGTCGTTCTTTAACTCATTGTAACTCTCCCAAAAGCTGCTATAGAAGGTAGGATGGGGGTGCGACGGAGGTGTTGGTGGGGGGGGGGTGACGGTAAGGATGGAGGGTGAGGGTGAGAGAGGGTGCATACGTACCGACCTTGATCTATGCAGTATGCAGCTGTAAGCCACTACCTAGGCTGTCTTAGTAGCTATTAACCACTTGGAGCCATTATGTAGGGACAAGAGATTCGCTACCTCTCTCTCAGGGTCAAAGCTATAGATAGATAGGTATGACCTACACGCTCTTGTAGTAGGTATGACCCGCGCATGTCAGGCTCTTGTACAAAGACTTCTTGCCTAATCTGAACCGTCTGAATCTCCCAAACAACAAGAACAAGAAAATCAAGAACAACGAGGACAAGAAGAATAAAAAAAACCCATCAAGAACTACAAGAACAAAAACTACCACTACCAGAACAATAACAACAACACCAGCAGCAACAATAACAACATAGCATAATAAAGTTGTTCTGCCGCTAATATGGTTGGAATTCTTGTTGTCATCCTTTATAGATTATTACAAAGAACTAGTAACTTAAATTATAACCAAGTAAGTACGATGTACATACTTCGCAAGAAGTTAATGTAAATTTCAGCTTTTCTGATTTTTTGAATTACTCTAGGCCCTGTGTGGGTTCAGGGCCTGACACTGACAGTAAGCGCTAATTGGCCAGCCTTAATACATATATCATAGGATGAGCAGAATTTTGTCGGTGCAATTAAGTTTGCATTTCGTTCCGTACACAAATTAGTTATTTCTTAAGGTGGGCCCATGCCATATGGTTTCAGATCATAAATAAATAGATTTACAAGAACCTAGTTCGACGCACAGCCACTGCAGGGAGCTGGACACACAATATTGTAAGAATCCGCGGCTTAGGTTGTGGGTGTGTGGCGGGTACCCTGATGTGGTTTGCTCCTTCTTCTCTATCAAACATCTATCGTTCTTATTATATGTACTCATATCTCCTTCTCCCTTTTTGTGTTTGTTACTCTCTTGTATCACCTCTAATCTTCAGCACTTACACGATTTTATTGTGTTGCAAGTGCCGTAAAACTCTTACTAAAACTTTAACCCCCCCCCTCCCGTAAAAAACAAACAAACAAATAAACAAACAAACAACCCCACCAACAAAACAAACAAACTAGAAAGGTTGTGGCGAATGAATGCCTCCCCATCAGCCGGGGAGTTGATGGGATAGCTCCCTATTTCCTTTCTCCTGTCGACATGAGTGATAACAGTAACAGTGAAGCTGGAAACCCTCCACCGACGCCCCTCCTATTTCAAGCCGCATGAACTGTTCTTATTGCGCAACATCAGGGGACACAGAAGGGGGTCAAAGCTGGGTTGCAGCTATACCTTACAGGAACTGGAAACAGCAGGCTGTAATCGCCTTGACGCCTGAAGATATGGGAGTTTAAACTTTACTTTGCCGCTTAAGGTATGAAGTTGACCGTCCCTCCTCAAAAAGTAAAAACCCCTTCTGCTCTTTTCCTCAATTCGTTGTGTGGCTCACCGCCGTTTCGCGGGCAGACAGGCCGGGGCCCGATTTGTGGGTCGATGCCAACTGGTAGATTAGGCCGGCCAGCGAACAACTCGCCCCATTCAGCTGGTATAAGGGGGCTCAATAGAGGCCTGGGACACAATCCCATCTAGATCCCAAGGGACCCAGTCTTCTGCCCCTCTTCACCACCCCTATACCCC
>NW_004797462.1:877964-879968 GCF_000002075.1 Aplysia californica | reverse complement strand
AATAATATTAATAATGATGACAATAAGAAAAAGAATAAGAATAGGAATAAGAATAAGAATCCACTAAAAGTGGTCGATGACACCCTTACAGAATTCAAACTACAGACATAATTTATAAATATTCATGTTATAACTTTCAATGTTGCAAAATACAAATTTTGTATAATAGATCAAAATCAAGAGGCAACACCAACAAGAATTAGACCAAATGAATTTAAATATTTGAAGTTGGTAAAGTAGGGCGTTATTAGTATTAGTTCTGGCAAAATACAATAAACAGGCATCATTTTGTGTCTGCTCTGAAACCTAAAAATGGCAAGGATAACATAGCAACATGAATTGCCGTTAAGTTTTTCTATTCCCATATTTGCCCAGTTACGTATCATATTTAATTGTTCTTTCATGTCCTGTGGTAAAAATAACTCCTGTCAACTGCCCCTCCCCCCTCCAACCCACAAAATAAAACAGCAACAAAACAACCTATCACAACCACCAAGAAAAAAACAAATACATTATGTATCTTCTTTCTTACGCACCATACTTTCTATCAGGCGCTCGTCAATTTTTGTGCATGTGCAGTTATTGGTATCACCCTAAAGCTTGTTCAGTTATCTTGCTTTTGGTGAAAAAAATACCCATCTATCTAGGGCAGAAGTGAAGATATTTGTGATTGAAAGAGGTAAGTCCACTTGGTTTCAGCGGTAAAAATAGCGAGGAAATGGCCGCCAAAGTTAGGTAACTTCAACAGCTAAAGAGTCTTTGAAAACTGAAAAATTACATATTTTGAGCTTTTAATCAACGTTTTTCAATATGATTCTCATGGAAATGTGTTTTTATTTGGACATAAAAGAGTTGAACAAAAACCAAAATTTTTAAAATAAAATTGCGAAACTGGTGGGAAAATGCCTGTTCCTCCAATTTTGATATATTTTGGCGAGCGCCTCATTTCACCACGATACCTCACATATATTACGTTTTTTTTCGGAGGGGGGGGGGTCTTAAACATTATTTTATTACTTTACTCACACTCAGCCACGCTGCTGACTGTTTTCAATATTCTTTCCCTAATCTTTATTCTTCGATTGTGCTCACGGGCAAAGCGTCTCCATAATCCAATTAATTGACAATATCGTCGCAGTCAAATTAACCCCTAGGTCTTGATAGAAAATGTCCGCATACATTCAAATAGTAATAGACGTTCAGGAATTCACCAATGAGCAGCGTGCACAGCACTAGAAACTGTTTCATTTCCACATAAAAACACTGTTCAACCCTTTTGGGCCACTCTCATAAGCAGTCACAAACACGGATGAATGTGTAAGCTAACGACTAAACTGGTAGAGTCTACCCCCAGAAAAGGTGAGGGGGGACTAATTCCAAATAATTTATTGAGTTATTTTTTTCCTCGACTTTTTACTACCCTATAATCAGGTCAAGGCATGATTATAGCGACTCCTGGCTGCAAAGTGCTAGCTACAAAGACAGCCAGATTTGAACCAAATTGACAATACACTTGTAGCATTGTCATCTTTGCTTCTTTGCTTTCTGTTTTTGTATTCAAATCTCTAGTTGCATTTACTGTTAGAAATGTTGAGTCCATTATTTTCACCGCATGTTTAAAATTCATAGATCTGATTACTTTTTGTCAAAAGTGGGGAAAAATAATGAATGAGATGTTCTCTCGATTATTTGGGCGGTTCAACTCACAACCTGAATTCGGGATTTGTATTCATTTACAATTCTATTCAGTGATGTTACCTCGAATAAGAATTATTTTTGTTAATTATGTACCCAGTGTTGGAAAGCTTTGTCTCACTTTGATATTACCCTTCCAGAAAAGTCAGCATTCGTTCCTGATGCTCCTATTGTTTGAACTGCAACTACTGCAGAAATAGGCCTAGACATATTATCAGTCCATAAAAAAAGATCCTCAAAGAGAGAGAGAGAGAGAGAGAGAGAGAGAGAGAGAGAGAGAGAGAGAGAGAGAGAGAGAGAGAGAGAGAA
>NW_004797462.1:875565-876909 GCF_000002075.1 Aplysia californica | reverse complement strand
GACGATGGTAGCAAGTCGTGCAAAACTCTTAACAATAATGTGAAGATAGGCTGTGTTTCTGCGAGTGTTTTAATAGGGACTATTGCACGTAACTCACAGAAGAAAATATTCAATACTATATTATAATGCGAGTGTGATCTTTTAGATCAATGTACAAAGTACTGTTTATTTGACCGCACTACTAATAAAGAAAGAGAGATGTTACTTTGAAGAAGTAGTCGTTAAAGAGGTCAGTAATGGAAGGAAAAGGCAATTTCTGCACAAACCCCCTTTCATTGTTCCATCTTTTTTCATCCTATCGACGATGCATCCTGCTTCAATGTTGAAATAGCGTGAGCTTGCATGGACATGTCGTTCAAATAGTCTGCAAAGACGTAGAGCGAGCGTTGAAAGATTTAAAGCAACTCTTAACGCAGCGTTATCAGTCTTATTATAAATCGCGCGATAATCCATTGTTACTAAATACACACATGAAGAGATAGAAATAAAGAACGACATTAAAGACAAAACGAATACAACAACAAAAAAGAGTCCAATAAAATCAACAAGGGAAAGAAAACGGTGATAAGAACGGGAACATGCCAGTAAGATATTACGATCGTTTGGGTCATAAACTGACAGATAGGCAAATGATGTTGAACCTGAAATTTTAGTTTTACTGCCTGATCAATATTGTACAGTTGTACACAAATTGGAAGAAGATAGTTGAAAAGAAGTATAGAATCTATAGATCGGAGACAAATGGAACTGGACTTTTAAGACTGATGTATTCATACATATTTTTGCAAAGATAGGAATAAAGTAGAAAAGCAAGATGATGGAAGAAAAAAGTTCTTGGTGGATCACATAAAAGGGTCTGTTTTAATAAATGGTGGGGGCTCCGGAGTTAAATGCACATACAGATATCAAAGGATGAGGAAAATTAATAGAATGAGACTTAAATTCGAATTGATCAATAATGGTTTACGATCTCCATTAACACAAGATAAAGCATTTAGGATGTGGGTCACTTTAAAACTCTGTGTCCGGCCAACCGAGGCTAATAGGCTCACAGTATCCTAACAGGAAGGGGGAGACGCTCAATAAAATGATCTTCCCAAGCAAGAATCAAACACAGGTTCTTTTATATGTAAGATGAAGAGCATAGCTATTACTATTACAACATAGAAGTAAAAGAGAAGAAGAACAAGAGCAAAGAACATTTTTCAACAACAAAAGCAACAAGAGCATCAAGAACATCAATAACAGAAGTACAAAATGGAAGTCTTATGTGATGGAACGCAATGGAAAAAAAGGGAGAGAGAAAGAGAGAGAGAGGGAGAGAGAGAGAGAGAGAGAGAGAGA
>NW_004797462.1:871993-874026 GCF_000002075.1 Aplysia californica | reverse complement strand
TGTGTGTGTGTGTGTGTGTGTGTGTGTGTGTGTGTGTGCTTCTGTGTGCGTTGGTGGGATGTGTGGATGTTTTGCGTGTGAGGTCAGATGGTTTGGGAAGGGGGAGGGGGAGGGGGACGGATGTGTCTAATGGGGAATCTAGGGTTAAATGATGAAGAGTAGCCTAGCAGGGGGAATGCAGGTTGAGGAGCACGGATTCTGCAATCCTATCTATGGACGGTTGTAGAGTGCCGCTTTTTGACTATTTATTTGTTTGAGTTTTTTTCTCACAGTGAGTTAGCATGCCCTACCCCAGCTCTGATAGTTCACTGTTGCATCAACATTTTTTAAAATAATAACTAAGCTAAAATTCTAAAAACAAACTTTAGTATTAGTAAGAGTTTTACGGCACTTGTAGCACAAGACGGTCATATAAGGGCCGAACATTAGAGTTGTTACAAGAGAGTAATAAACACGAAAAAGGAGGAGAGAAAAGGACGGTAGATAAGACGGAGCGGACCACACCAAAGCACCCGCCAACCACCCGCAAAAGGGACTTAGCTGGAATAACTTGGCTCACAAAAATCTTCCAGACAGCATGAACAGAAAGAAAAGTTCCCGGCGACTGGCAAAAAGCGGTCATAATACCAATCTGGAAGAAGAAAGGCAGTACGAGAGACTGTGGAATGTATAGAGGCATTTCACTGCTAAGCCAAGGAGGCCAAGATGTTCGCCAAGATATTGGAACGGCAAACAAGACACAAAGTTGAACCGTTTCTGAGTGAGGCCCAAATGGAATTTAGGAAGGGAAGAGATGCACCGACGCAATATTTGCCCTACGACAAATGTGCGAAAGGGTAATAGAACACTACAGGGAACTAAATATAGTATTAGTCGACCAGGAGAAAGCGTTCGACTGAGTGAACAGAAACAAGCTGTGGAAAGAACTCGAAAACTACACTGTAAGAGGCCAACTTCTAGATTACATCCGTGCCATTTGCGAGAACAGCATACGTACAGTAAGAACGTCAGAGGGACTCACAGAATGGTTAGAGATAACATCCGGCGTAAGACAAAGTTGTGTCCTATCACCACTACTATTTATCATGTATATGGATAGAATTACAAAAGAGGCCAACACTGACCACACATCTTAAATGAATTACTCTTCGCTGATGACCAAAGCCTGGCACACAAAGATGAACGAAGTCTCCAACACCACACCACCAGATTAAATAAAGAATGTAACAACTACGACATGAAGATCAACATCAACAAAACAGAGACAATGAAAGTAAACAGAAAGCTAGGACCACTCAGGATAGACGTCAACAACAACAGTCTCAGACAGGTCCAAGAATTTAAGTACCTCGGAAGTATATTCACAGAGGATGGGCGACTGAACAGAGAATTGAAAAACGAGTACAAAAGGCCAATAATGTTAGTCACCAGCTTACTCCACTACTGAGACATCCCCATGACAACAAAACTCAAAATGATCAACACCACATTCATCCCAACACTCGCCTATCGATGCCAAGCATGGACCACGAACAAGACATTATACCAAAGAATTACAATATGTGAAATGTGATGTAAACAAGACCAGGCGAGACAAAATTAGAAACTCAGCAATCAGAGAAATGGTCGGCACAAATGATGTCATGCATCACATCCAACAGAAAAGAATCAAATGGTTCGGGCATCTAGTGCGATTACCAACAAACCATCCAGCACAACGTGCCTACATAAAAAAAATTTAAAATTCGATGGCAACAAGGCTAGAGGGCGACTGAGACAGGCCTGGATAGACGGAGTCAGGGAAACATTCACAACTCACGGCATCCCCCTGACCCAAGCTCTCCGGCTGGCGGAAGAGAGACGTCTCTTTCTTCCCTCGACACACAAAATGGTATAAGCGGTGGATAAAAGTAAAAAGTAAAAGTAACAGTTTTTTATGTTAGGAAAATCTGAAGCCTCTGAGATTTTGCCCGTCAGTGATGAGTCTTTATTGTTCACCCTGTACACACACAAACACACACACACACACACAC
>NW_004797462.1:870220-871893 GCF_000002075.1 Aplysia californica | reverse complement strand
ACGCACACACGCGTGCGCGTGCGCGCTCACACATACACACATATAACCATAGACACACACACGCACGCACGTACACAAACACACACACACACACACACACACACACACACACACACACACATACACATAGACACACATGCACGCACCCACGCATGAGGGCGCACACCCAGGCACATACACTCTCTGACACATCCTCTCCTCCACATACAAAATAACATAAAAGTAATAATATAAGGGTAAGCTTATGTTTGCATTCACAGATTCACAGTTACTTGCCATAATATAAATGAGCAATGATTGTTAGATTCTATAGGATAGTGTTATGTTAGATACATAACCGGTAATATGATTTTAACCCCATGATATTCTAATATTGCATGCTTTAGAGGCCATAGGAATACCTATATAAAATATGTTACAAGATTTTTAAGATGACAAGAGTTTGGTGGGTAAAATAGACCATCTGAATCTTTCTTTCTTTCTTCTTTTTTTTCAAATCAGAAGCCTAGTTCAGCAACTTTTGCTTTTTATTCCTATGCGTATTTTAATTTGAGGGAACAAGGGATGTTGGTTGTTCAGAAGAGATGGAATTGATTTTTTCAGTGCAGACGATAATATATATAATTAATCGAAGTAAGTGAATGAAGATGTTGACATTTTGCATGCTTTCCGTATTAATATATAATAAATTATACTTTATCTTGATGATTTGTGTTTCCGGCCCCCGCCGTCATACAGAAATTGATCATACTTTCCTTGGTTGATGATTAAATATGGACATCAATGATTTATCAGTATCGAAATACACAAGCTTTCTCTGAAAAAAGAGGTCTTTTCCACTCTTTATACAGGAGAGAAGTGTGGACATGTTAGTAGAGTTTGCTGTCTATGTTTGCGCCCAAATACTTAATATCAGAAACTTGCTCGACGCTTTTATTTGTAATTTGGGATGGCTACAGTGGCAATTTCTTCTTTCTAAAGTCAACAACAATTGCTTTTTTCAACGTTTCAAAGCAGCTTATGAGTTTTACACTGCTCAGAAACGTTTAATGTAAAGGTTGGGCCATGATCAGCCTGAAGGAGCCCAATGATGGACCTTGCTGTTCATTTGCCAACTTGCACTTGTTTCTTGCCTATATTTTAAGAGCATTGATGAATGTAATTTTAAAAATGTTTAAAGTCTGTCACTTACACCGCACAGACCCCATAGTCTGCCACGCAACTCCTTTCACGTACTGATGAGATGCTAAAACTCATTTTCCATTATTTTGGGGAGATAATCGTTTTCAGTGTTTTTAAAAAAAAAGTTATTTTTTAAATAGTTTTTTTCTGTGTGTATGAGCCAAAAAGTCATCTTCTCCTTCTATGTTTAATGTTCAAATTCCGATAAGAAGACGGTACACTCGAGGACACAATGTCCACTGGGAACCCCACACGCTGATCTTTTAATCTCTGGTGAGTCTTAAATGTTTTCTTGAACCATCTCTTTTTTTCGTATTTTTTTGTCTGTCTTTTTGTCCCTCGGTGTTTTGGTACCAGCGTTCGCTGTGTAATGGTAAGGCTATTTGCCCTTGCATGCAAAAGACGCGATTTCGGTTCCCAGGACGAGAAGATTGTTGTTGTTGTTGCTTTATTAGGGGGTGGGGATAGTGGTGGGAGTGGGGGAGGGGGTC
>NW_004797462.1:868492-870120 GCF_000002075.1 Aplysia californica | reverse complement strand
TCTGTCTGTCTGTCTGTCTGTCTGTCTGTCTGTCTGTCTGTCTGTCTGTCTGTCTCTTCTGATTGGATTTTCTGGCTTCTATGCTCTCAAAGGGAAATGTAAAGCCGTATAATGCCAGCTGCGAGGCGATTTTTATTTTAACCGGCATGCAAAACTCTCAATATTGACGTAGGGAGAAAGCCAAGACAAAGATGTCTGTGTTAGGTGCCACGAAATTCCGAAGATAAAAAGAAAATCTGATCGCAAAGTTATTCCTTTCTACTTCATTTTTTTCTGCAGGATTTCCCAAGCCTTCGAGACGTTGTCGATATTCAAGCTCTATTTTCTCTTTTCTTTTCGTTCCTGAATATTCATAAAACTGAACCAGCACTTTGACAGCATGCAAGAAACGGTAGACAGGCAGACAGATGCATACATAAAAACATGAGGACACGCTTGAATTTGAATTAAAAAATAACAACAAAAAACGGCCCTTTCCTCCACCCCCATTCTCTTTCTTATCTCCCTCGCAACAGCATGAGGTCACATGAGCGCCAGGCTGAAGCCTCTGAGATGTTTCAGTTTGGTAGGAGAAGAAAATTTTCCGTCGCTGTCAGGTTTTGAATCTGGGACCTACTGAAAGAGAGGCAAACGGAATAGGTCTACCTCTAAACGACTAGTGTCCCCCGGGGGGGGGGGGGGGGGGGGGGGGGGGGGGGGGGAGAGTCTTACATACTAAGAAGTCAGCTTGGTTTCCCCGTAAGTCTAGTTGTGCTGAAATAAGAGGTGACGGCATAATACTTTTAGGAGTAACTTCAATTCAATCGTTTAAAACAATTTTTAATGTACGGAGAATAACAGTACTTACGTAAGTCAGAAAATTTACAGTAATTCAAAATTGTCTATCCTTGGTTGAATAAAAGGAATAAAGACGAAGACATCAGAGGTGGAAAACGTAACAGAGAGACAACGAACCTATGACTATTCAAAGAGATTAAATTTTTTTCTTCCCATTTCTAATAAAAATAATATTTAAAAAATTATTTCTGTAGTATGCACTTATATAGCATTCACCACTTCACAGCCTTGCTCTTGATTCATTATAGATATACATGTACTCTGTTCGTGCGTGATGAAGCAAGTTAGCTGTCGCAAATTTCCGTTGCCTTACGTGGTGTCTATTATATTAACGCTGGAGACCTAGGAACCCCCCCCCCCCCAACACTTTCTGTTTCTTTTGGAATTCTGTGGTATGGACTGTGGTCCTAGAGCTAACATACGGCGCTTAAAATCTGTAATGATCGACGAGAGATCAGACTATTAGTGACTGGAGCGAGTTAAGCTACTTGCTCATGCGAATCTCTCTCTCACACCCCCCCCCCCCCCAAATCTCAATCCTTTTCCTAAAAAAGGCAAGACGGAAAAGAAGAAATAAAAGACACCGACCCACCGCCCCTCTCTTTCACGTCATAATTCACAAGAAAACTACAACTACCACCAGAACTAGGATCATAAACAACACCACCAAGACAATCGGAGAATGAAGTAGTAGTATTACTAGTATTAGTAGTAGTAGTAGTAGTAGTAGTAGTAGTAGTAGTAGTAGTAGTAGTAGTAGTAGTAGTAGTAGTAGTAGTAGTAGTAGTAGT
>NW_004797462.1:862333-867953 GCF_000002075.1 Aplysia californica | reverse complement strand
TGTGCTTCTCTGTCTGTCTGTCTGTCTGTCTGTCTGTCTGTCTGTCTGTCTGTCTGTCTGTCTGTCTCTGCATGTCTCTCCAACTCTCTTTCAATTCCCCTCTCCTCCACTCGCACCCTTTTTCTTTCTCTCTTATACTGTCTCTCTTCTCTCTTATGTAGTGGCGTCCCCCCCAAAAAAAAACAACTTGAAAATGTAATCACCAAATCATCGTGCTATAGGCTTGCACTACCCGCTACAGCAGCATGCCAATTTTATATAAATTCTGCATAATCTGACACACTGATATTTCATCTATGTTAAGAGACGCCCGAGATATGGTCACTCAATATTGAGCTTTAAAAAATCAGACTTTGCAAAATTGTGCGAAATCGAAGAAACGCAAAGTGTGATCGCGCGTATATTGAAGTGTATGAACATTGGTGGAATGGACTTTTATTGAATCTCAACTGAAAAGAGAATATAAGGGTCCCTTCAATGAACATCATCTTCTAAGTGATATTTTCAAAGAGATTGGAGAACAGAGCAGTGCAGTTACAAATATTACACAAAACCAGGACTTAACATAACATGTACTCATTAATTTGTTCTTGTTTAGGAGCTAATGGTTTCGTGTCGAGCACGAAATCTTTTTTGCATATGGACTTTGTTCATTAGATTCTGAACGTAATAATCTGTCAGTGAAAAACAGAGGCCACGAAACTGCCATGGTTTTGGGTGGTCAGGGGTGGTCTCGGATGGAATGAACAGAACCGCCCTCATGAGGATCACTAGACAGCTTGGTTTCGTTGACTACCTCGCGCTTGTGCCAGAACGACATGTCTTACCCTTATTTTCGTCATGGTGTCATCCAAGTTTGATATCTTCATGTATAGTAAAGAACTTTCTCATTGGACCAATGCTACTAGATAATTCTTGGCAAACCAAATTAAATCAACGTTGGAGTGGGCACCAGTAAATAGCCCCGATATAAATCCTGCAGGTATGTGAAAAGTGAAGTATCATGAAACAGCAGCGGAAGAAACGCCACTTTGCTCCCAATTCAGACCCTTTGTTTGCAACTCTATGTGACATTTGGGATGAAATGACAGATAATTAGGTCCAACATTTAATAGAGTCGATGCCCAAAGGTTCATACAAAACACAAAACTAATGGCTCCTAAGCAAAATAATAATGAGCACATTTAATTAATGTTAAGCTCAAGTTTTTCATGGTATTTGTGATTGCTCTGTTTTCCGTTTTGTTTTAAACTATCGTCACAAAATATTCAAATAGAATATTGTTTCTTGCAATACAAAATTCTCCATTCATTGGATCTGTAATGTATGTCAATTCTATCAATATTGATTCTTCCCCAATACACGCGCGAAGACAATTTCACGTTTCTTTGATTTCACACAATTTTGCCAAGCCTAATTTTTTAAAGTCAATTTTGAATGACTATATCTTGGGCGTCTCCTATTACAGATGAATTTGTATTGTGTAAGATTATGCAGAATTTATTTAGCTTTAAATTGGTATGCGGTATGGGTAGGCAATGCGAGGCTTTAACATGATGATTTGGTGATGACACATTTTCAAGTTTCTTTTGGACGACACTGTACTACTCCTTTTTTTCTCTCATACTGTGTCTCTCTTTTCTTCTTCTTTCCTAACTCTTTACTGTTCTCTCTCCCTCTCTCTCTCTCTCTCTCTCTCTCTCTCTCTCTCTCTCTCTCTCTCTCTCTCTCTCTCTCAGTTGTTTTAATTTTTAGAACTATGGAAATGTAAAGTAAAGTAACGAATTTACTGCTTGTTAAACTTTAAAAACCAGTAAGGGTATGAATATTGTGCAAGATAACTAGGCAGTCAAAAATATTGAACAGAAGCGGATTGTAAGGAAGGCAATATAATGCACTGTCAGTCTGTCTGTCTGTCTGTCTGTCTGTCTGTCTGTCTGTCTGTCTGTCTGTCTGTCTGTATGACTGTCTGTCTGTCTGTCAGCCTGTCTCTTCATCTCACCCCCCCCCTCTCTCTCTCTCTTTCTCTCTTTCTCTCTCCCTATGTATACATATATATATATATATATATATATATATATATATATATATATATATATATATATGTATATATATATATATATATATTAAAAAATATCTCTCTCTCTCTCTCTCTCTCACACACACACACACACACACACACACACACACAATCACACTCTCTGGCTCTCTTTCTTTTTCGAGTCACATGATCAGATCATCTAAAAGCAAACCTATCACCCCCTCCCTACACCTTTTCTTCCGATAGTTTCCCATTCCTACACAAGCCAAACAAGCAGGAAAGAGAGAGAGAGGGGGGGGGGGAGAGAAGGGGGGAGACAGAGAGAGACAGAGAGAGACAGAGAAATAAAGGAAGAGAGAGAGAGGAGAGAGAGAGGGAGAGAGAGAGAGAGAGAGAGAAAGAGAGAGAGAGAGAGAGAGAGAGAGAGAGAGAGAGAGAGAGAGAGAGAGAGAGAGAGAGAGAGAGAGAGAGAGAGAGAGAGGGAGAGAGCGAGGGGGTGGAGGTGAGTGGGGGCGGGAGACGGGGAACACAAACATGAAACAAAACCAAATTACATTTTTTTCCACACATATTTGTATTTGTGTCTCTATTTTCAGCATCCGCACCACAAACTGCCACCTGGAGCCCCGTGACAAGCCCCAAGGGAGCTCCCCGAGACAGCTGCTGCATGCCCCGACCCCACCCGCTAAAATACTCACCACAGAGTTAGGAAAATGACAGACGAGGAAGTGAGAGTTTGGAGATAGCTACAGGTACTGACAGCGCTGACCCCAGACACGGTCAGACAGAAAAGGGAAAATACTCAAGAGTTTTCTGGATGTTTAGTTTTACTAAAAGTTTTAAGGCACTTGCAACACAATAAGGTCATATAAGTGCAGAAGATTAGAGGAGTTGCAAGAGAGTACCAAACAAAAAATACACCCCCCCCCCCTTCTAAAAAAAAGAGGGAAGATAAGGACGATAGATGTATAGGACAGAAGGAGAAACCACACCAGAGCATCCGCCAACCACCCACGTTTTATGGATGTACGTGATTGACGCCCTTAGATAACATGGTAGCGCGGGGACTGAAGGAAACGTCAACACAAACAATGTTGTGAGGGCAAAACGCCTCCACATTACAGATTGAGAAACTACGTTATGAAAACATGTGTACTAATTCACTGCTCCAAAGGCATACTCCCACAAGGTCTTGTATTTTGCATCAGCCGTTTTAGTGGCATGCAAATTTCGTCTAACGGCCAATATATTTGTGTTTCGATTAACTGTGAAAAATAGTTCAGTTATCCCACCCCATACATAGATGTAGTGAAGCTTTCAACATTACGCACCAACTCACAACAGCGATATACGACATTTTGAAATCCATAAGTAACACCATGTCCCATGAATATTGCCATTTTGGTTGTCTGTATGTTGCGGTGAAACATTTAGTTTAGCAGTTGCACTAGTACAACCACCTCCATTTTTTAAAGCTCAGTTCGGCCATTCTGTCATCACTGACTATGACAAGGTGTTACGTCAATACATTCTTTTCGTGTTGCAACATCGCCATTTGTCCCCCCCGAAGTGTGAGTCCCGAAGGAAACATTATTATCACCCCCTTGCTCCTCATGAATTTTTAAAACTACCTGGCACTGAGAATGAGCACGGGTACGGCACTGTAATCGTGTTATGAGCAGCCAGCCAAGCATTTCTACGTAAAGGGCCTCTTTGCAATCCGGGTTTATTATTTCTTTCACAGCCTTTTGGCCAGAGTCCATTTTCTCTCCATCGGTCTGGAACCTTTAAGCATAGGACCGAAATGTAAGAGAGCAGTCTCCCGAGGAAATGGTATTGCGACCGTTACGTCTCTATACTCGTGAGCGCCAGGTCAGTGAGTGTTACGGGCGAGTGGTCTACGAACTACAAGGTAGGGCTTCGTGCGTTGGATTTTCTTGCTGATCTCTGACACAAATGAGCGTTTTTGTTGTAAACATACTATTCTTTTAAAATAAACCTGAATTTATTTTTTTTTTTTGCTTCGCTGAAAATCAGATCAAATGGTATTCTCCTTTGCAGGAGGCGTTTCTTCGAGATTAGGCAAGGTTTAGAAATTGAATTTACGATGCATAAAATGAAGGCAGGTCATCGCACATCCCTGCTATCAGTGCATGGGAAAATTGTGACATGGAAACGTCGACACTTCAAAAAGTTGGTTACTTTCGTCTTGGCTCTCATCACGATCTTCTTCGTCTTGAAGATTCAGAGCCTCATTCACAACTTGAGCCAGGAGGAGCAACTTGCGAACAACATGGAACTGACGTGGACATTTTCCAAGATGGGAAAGGCTAAGCCACTAAGCGACAAAGACACGGCGCTGGCTCGTAATCAATTCGCCAAGCTGGGGATTTCCATGATAAAACTCACTCACATGACCTTGAAGGGCTCCAGACAAGAGCAGGACGCGAATTCCAGATCTATAGATGGTCAGATATCTTCAGACCCAAAGATCAGTGATATTCTCAAAGGTTCTTCTCCCTCCACAGATCCAGACAATGTGGGTTTATTTCTCGCTATTTTGGTAGTTTCTCGGCCAAACAACGTTCTGTTCAGACAGGCCGTTCGGAAAACGTGGGGGCTCAACCTCAGCGAGATGGGAGCAACGGTTCAGTTCTTGGTGGGGCGAGATGAGCACTGGGATGACATCGTTGACAGAGAATCTAGGATGCATAATGATCTCGTCATTATAGAAGAGCAGGACACCTACGAATACTTACCTAACAAAGTCTTAGAAGGATTTGTTTGGGCTTTGCGGCAAGCGCCCAAACCGAAATTTGTTATGAAAGTCGATGATGACACAATACTCAACGTACCTTATCTGATCCAAGAACTGCGCTCCAATGTGATAAATTCCTCACAAATTCTGGGAGCTGTGTGTGTGAACTCATCGGTCATACGAGACTTCGGTGACAAGTGGTCTGTGAGTTTCTTGGATTTTCCTTTCCCCACGTATCCGCCGTATGTATTTGGGGGCGCTTACGTGATGTCCCTCTCAGCTGCTTCCTGTATTATGCAAGCTCGAGCCAAGACTTTTGATTGGCTGCAGCTAGAAGACGTCTACGTCACGGGACTGCTTGCCGGGAAGTGTGGCATTACGCCCCGAGGACACCCGGCATTTTCACACTGGAGCGACTCAAAAGCTTCTGCTTGCGATTTTGTTCTGAATTTAAGGATTTCGAGCGTAAACCACACAGAACACGAGTTTTTCCAGATCTATTCGGATATCCAAGAACTGCTGCGCTCCAAGAATATTACACGTTGTAATACAGCTTTGTAGACAATGAGTGTCAATTTTTGTTGTTGTATGAACGTTTATCTCACATATTTGCCTAGTCAGTGGTGGCCTTGATAGTGTCCTCTTCCTCGCTATCACTATCATAGCAAGTGTCCTGGTGGATAGATTGCCCTTTTTTCTGTAGGTGTATTCGAGGATGCAAGTGTGTTCACGTTTGTGTCAGTGTGTGTGTGTGTGTGTGTGTGTGTGTGTTTGTGTGTGCGTGTGTTTAAGTGTGTGTGTGTGTGTGTGTGTGTGTGTGT
>NW_004797462.1:856430-858876 GCF_000002075.1 Aplysia californica | reverse complement strand
GGGGGGGGATAGAGAAAAGAAAAATAACACCGACAGACAAGACGTCTGTGGAGATCTAGCTCTGAGACAGACAGACAGACCATATAAGTTGTCCCTTCCACTACTTATCTCTGTTTGAATCTTAGCTTAGCATGTCTAGTCCCTGAAAGCATGGTGTTGCCATTTAGGCAGCAAAAGAAAAACTTCTTTCTGCTCCTTACAAGTTTGATCAACTGATATAGCCAACTTATTTTCACAAAGTCCAAGGTTCAACTAATGTTTTTAAAAAATGAGTAAAGTGTCTGCTTTCCTTCACATTGACTTGTCCAGGACTCTTTGTCGTTACTTTGAGAACATTTCTGGTTTCAGGTTCACGGAACTTTATTCGCCCAGTAAAAGAGTGATTGCGTCGCTACCACAGTCAGAGTCAGAGCAGTATCATGATGACAAAGGCTGTCAAAATTGAGGAGAAATAACTAGAACATAAAAAATTTAAGTGTGTACAGTAGCGCTCCCCTTTAGGTGCAACAGTATGCAGTAAAGGGATAAAGAATTTACATCATTTCGAAGGCGAGGCTGGTTATAACCTCTCAGAACACAGGAAGAAGAGGAAAACATTTTAAGAAAAACGTTCTAAAGTTTAGAAAAAATACAATTATAGAAGTTTTACGCCTAAAATCGACACAGTTTGGATCAGTTAGGAGGCGGGCTTCGATAATTTTCTTTTAGGACCAACTAGAGCTGAGAGGATTATAACATTCAGGTAGACGGACGAAGATGCTCCATCAAAAAGAACCTCTTCACAGAGAAATCAAACTCACCTTTTCGGCGCGCGACGGCTAAGCGTCTAACTGCTAGAGCAGAAACTCCTGTTTAAAAGTTCGGACCTTTTTCGAACTTTGCAAGTTGGCCATGCTCATGAATTCGTGTTCAAAGTACAAAGTTCAAAGCTCTCACCTTCAGTTGGTAGCATACAGTCAATCTCCATAGGGTTATGAAACTGCTGAGTGCCCTCCACAACTGGGTACCACGTCATAGCCCTGGATCGCCACAGGGCCGAAGCCTTTGTTAGCTTCTGGTGGTATATGGACAACGCCTTCCGGTAGATCTGTATTGTAGCCCTGTACTCTTTGCACATCTGTGGCAGGTTGGACAGAGGGACAGGTAGGAGAGGGGGACAAGGTTGGGGGAAGGGGAGGGGGGGGCAGGAGCATATGATGGAGAGGAGACAGGTAGGGGAAAGAAAAGAGAGGGAGGGGTGGAGAAAAATAAAAAAAAGCATTTTTTAAAATCTGTGAAGCTTCAAAATGATAAACATTGGCACATAATGTAAAAAAGCGATCTTCAAATGAGAAGCTATTTGCAAAACCAGCTCATACCGTCTCGAGCGTTTCCAATCTCTCTTTCTTTTTCAGGCGAGATTTCCGGGCATCCTCTCGGCCTCTCAGCCTCTTTAGTTCCTCTTTCGATACTGGCGTGACAGCATCGGGCCCCAGTCGTGGCTTGCAATTTGGAAATAGGAAATGCGTCTGTTAGTCTCGTGGAAGCATAATTGACACACTGAGTGGGCATAACTGACACACTGAGTGGTTTTGTTATTCCTGTGCTTATAACACTGTAAGTCATGTAGGTACCAGGGGTAGACTGGGGCAAAATTGCCAAACTGGAAAGGAATAAATGAGAACAGCGTGCAAGTCATGCTGTCTCAGTTTTTTTTATTAAATGGGTTTTAGATATTGTGTGACTAGGTGTATAGAATACAATATAAGACTTTTCATATTAAGTATGTCATTAAAAAAAAGAACAAAAGTATTTTCCGTTCGCAGACACCAGTTACCCAAGTCACCTGCAAGACAACGGTCACTCGCCTCGAAAAACGTTTGTTCGAAAGGGGTGGGGGTGGGGGGGGGGGGGATGGGGGGTAGAAAGGTTAAGGGAGGGGAAAGAATCAGGATAAAAACAAGAGAAAATACACAATTGATGATCAGCATCGTTCTAGTTGCTATTATCAATGTTTGGCTACCAATTTCAGAAGGTTTAGGTTCAACAGGCAAAACCAGAAAAGGATTTTATTATATCTCTAACAGAACATGAATCCCAACAGACAGTCTCAACACCCTGTTGATATTCAGAAATGATGAAAATGGATCGACGGCAATAGACATTGAATTCTAGTATATTCACAAAATACAAAGCACAACAAAAATATCAACTCATATTTATATACCTTTTCTGTAGACTTCGGCTTTGAAGAACTCGGCCCTGGGATGACCACCTCTGTCTGCACTTTTGTGACATGGCTTGGAGTTGTTTCTTTTTCAAGCCCGGATCCTTTGGTACTCTCAAATGTACAAGATCCAGGTGTCTTCAGGGCCGGATAGTCGGAGGAGATCGCCGTGTTGGAGCCTGGAACTTGATCTGTGTTTGAGATGAGGGTTGTTGAGGAAATACCGGAGATGGGGGAAGT
>NW_004797462.1:850452-852943 GCF_000002075.1 Aplysia californica | reverse complement strand
CACACACACACAAACAAACAAACACACATTGTGTGATTATGTATACTGGGCCTGACAGGCAAAAGGGGAGAAACTGACTCTTGCACGTAGCCTCCTCTGGATACGTCAATGGCGCTGTATCCTTCTCCGTCCTGAAGATTGTTGTAGGGCAATAGGTAAGAGAAATCTCTTGGCACCTGAGGAAATTAAAAACACGCAAAAAAGGTTATTCTGGGCATTTTCCCTTCACTTTTTATATATATTTCAATCTCCGCATCTGTATTGCATCTGTTTACAGGGCTTAGTAAGAAGGAAACATGATGCAAGCCCAGAAAGACGCTTTCTCCCTTAGATGAAGATGTGAAACGAAAATTTCTGAATCAACACCACCCTCCTCTCCGAATGCCTATGTAAGATCTAGATTCTGAACTTGATGCCCCACCTGACTCCTTGGAGGACAAAGAACGAGTATACCATGTCAAAAACTCACAACCCAGCTTGGTAAGCTGCAGTGTGAGGAAATAGTCGTTGCCTTGTCACAATCTGTTCCAGAAACTCCGACTGTTCTGAATGTTGCTACAATCGAGCTTAAAAATATTCAGTATGGTGCAGGTTTAAAGCCCCTTACAATGTTGTAAGGAATTTAAGAGGCGGAAACTCCGATTAAAACTCCCGCGCCCAAAAGACTGAGCTAAGTAGATGTACTGATTGGGGGAAAAAAATCCCAAATTCCCAAAGTACAGTAGCTTAGAAATGCCCCATGTCAGATTCGATCCTGGATCATTCGCTCCTGAGTCCTGGGTGACAGTGTCAGAGCTAAATACATAACCATGCGTGTTTTTATATTATGAATATCCAGAAAAGGAACGGGAAAAGAAAGCATAGCAAATGATATGTGCTGTCCGAAACCCAAGGTTAAAATGGCCATAGCATAAACAATTTTTTCTGGATCTGAATAAAATTTACACATCATGTGACAAACAACAGTCTAACCAAGGTCTCCCATGAAGATTGATGCATTGCTTCCAACGGCTGATCAAATAACAATATTCCTCCGTTTAAAAAATCTGACCGAGTGAATCCAGTCTACCTTTTGCCTGTTCGAGAAGATCATCATCTTCTGTAAATCTCTTGTCTGCTAAACGCCAATTTATGAGGTGGAGCTAACAGACGGAAGTGTGGTAGAGCAAGGTTAGAACTATAACGAGGATGCAGCAATCCCTTTCAGCTCTACGTATGGATCCAGTCAGGTTCCTCGAATGAGAATTGAGGTTCGAGTTCGAGAATAATATCTATGTCCAGACGTCCCGGTCTTTTTCGACCCATAACTTCTCCAAGGTTGTCAATTGCTTCGCAATATCTACAATCACCCATTACATTAACAGTCTGCCGGGTAATAGAATATGGAGCTACAAAACACACCTGACACTCAAAAACACAGACCATGAGCATCGATTTCTTCAATGTTGGTAAATTTTGACTATTTGACACGCGGCGACGACGCGCTCGCGAGCTGAATTTTGTGCCTCTGGATCATGTGTTTTGAAGGCCATCAAACCGACAAATCGTTTCTTCATCACCATTGAAGGTCAAGCCAAAAGGTTTTCGCGGCCATTGCCCTTTTTATTTCAACCAGCAGTTTAGGTCATTCGATCCATAGACCTCTGCGTTCCAGTCCATTCGGTTAGACAGTCCATTTTTCTCCTCTCTGTCTTCTTCAGCTCAAGAGTTAGGAGACATCGTAGTGACGACATACAGAAAAAAGAACTCGCTTAACGAATCGCCATTTGGAATCGTATCACCTGCTAAATTTGAAAAGTAAAATGTCAGCCTTTTAAGTGAGAATCTTGCCTAATCTCATTAACCGGGTATACTTTTGATGATAACTGCAATACAACAAGCAAATAGCACTTGCTTTTGTTTTGGTAAAGAAATCAAGAGAAGAAGTAGGCCACAAAAGGGTATGGCAGGCAGGTCACATGCTGTAAGAACCACTATTGGGAGGGAGTGGGCGGCAATGAAGAAATGAGGACGATTTTAGGAGCGAGGCAGCTAAAAAGGTGGAATTGTTCAGAATAGGAAAGTCATAAAGGTATATCCTTATATATCGAGGAAAACTGGAGCAACAATATGGAAACGTTTCTGATTTACAGCCAGTAACTGTCGGTAGCTACTTTACTTACAGTTGTTGATTCTCTCTACACATCCTTTCCTTTCATTCAAAATAATAATTGTCAGGTTGATAAATTTTGAGTCCAAAACAAAAATGAATGCAAGTTGGGTGAACCATGAAGCTCTTATGGGAGGTACTTTAAGTAGGGCAGTAGAAGTAAGATTGTGTAAACCAGAGATTAAAGAAGACTAGCTGTGGGGGCTTTCGTGGCCTGGAGGTTAGGGTGATGACCTCTCATTCAAAGGTCCCGGGTTCGAATCAGGGTTGCGACAGAAAATATTTTCTTCTCTAAAATTGTCTCCTTTCACCTCTTTTCCTGCTCTCTAGCAATGTTCTGTC
>NW_004797462.1:848440-849471 GCF_000002075.1 Aplysia californica | reverse complement strand
GATGATGATGATGATGATGATGATGATGATGATGATGATGATGATGATGATGAGGATGATGATGATGGTGATGATGATGATAAGGCCTATATTTACCAGCATTATTACTATCACTATCATTATTATTGGAAATAAATACTTTTTTAAAACACATATTGACAATAACAAAGTCCTTACCAAGGTAGAGAACTCCTTCAGTATGGAATCCATGAATGAAGCAGGCCTCTGACACTGCCTATGTATAACAGTCAGAGTCAGGGAGACGGGCCTGCTGGGGTGGGCGGAGATTGGGGGGGGGGGTAAGATCGGTTGAATTAAAGTTGTTGTCGTCGTTGTTGTTGTTGTTATTGTTGTTGTTGTTGTTGTTGTTATTGTTGTTATTGTTGTTGTTGTTGTTGCTGTTGTTGTTGTTGTTGTTATTGTTATTGTTTTTGTTGCTGTTGTTGCTGTTTTTGATGTTTTTGTTGTTGATGTTGTTGTTGTTGTCGTAGTTGTTGTTGTTTGTTATTTTTTTATGTTTGATTGGAAAAGATAATCAAGTAAATTTGGCATTGTCCATTAATTTCATTGACACAGTTTGTAGGTAACCTGCCTTCGGCACTCAGCAGCTAGTACAAAAAACAAACCTTTGTGCCTTTGGTGTTATCGATCAATGACAGAGAGATTATCTTCTAGCACAGTAAGGATATAATCGATTGCTGAAAAATCTGAGACATCTTTTATACCTTTTTCATGGAGTCGATAGCTCTACCACACTCAGATATATTATTACGAAGGCTGATCACATGGTCCACTGGTTAAGTTAACAAGACAGGAGAAAATAAGATAGGGGGTGTGGATACTATTGTGCCATTAAAAGCAACACAGTCACGATGACTGAGCTAAAAAGCGTCCACGCGAGTTCTTTCACGATTAGAGGGGTTGCACCCAGTGCTGGTATTCAACACTGTTCTTTGAGTTTTCGATAATAATATATCAACAGAGAGAGAGAGAGAGAGAGAGAGAGAGAGAGAGAGAGAGAGAGAGAGAGA
>NW_004797462.1:844432-845488 GCF_000002075.1 Aplysia californica | reverse complement strand
CAGGGAAACGTAGCTTTTTTCTTAGAGCAAAGGAATGAATGGAAAACCATGATCGCCGATGTCTGTCGCAGATCTGGCACTGGATGATGATGATAATTGCCTGGCAATCTGAAGATATGTTTCATATTTTTTCAAACAATAAAAAAAAGAATAATTCACTTCCATCTTTATTTGTTCTTATGTACCGTACTTTGTGAACTTTGAGTTTGATACCTGGCACTGTATCATTCTTGTGAGCTCTTCAGTTTTATATGTTAATTTTAATTTTAATTTTTTTTTTCACTTTTGAAAACGGATGTGAATGTTCCTTGATGTGAGTAAAAGAATAAAGATGGAAGTGTATTTTAAAAAAATATATTTTAAAAATACATGTAAATATTAACGCGATCTTCAGATTGCCGTGCAATTATACCGTTGTTAAAACGCGCAGCGCAATCTTAAGATGACCGCGCAATCTAACGATCGTAAAATCGCGCAGCGCATGTGCAGTTCGGTTAATTGCGCGGAACACATACACACATACATGCACATAATAATATGAGCACTGAAAATAATAGAGTAAATCATTCAAGCAAAATATTGAATACACTCTTGTTTATTAATAATTGGAAACAATTGAGACTCATGTCAACGATAAGACGCCTTAATTACAAATAAAACAAGTTACAGAGGAATTCTGATACATGTACGGTCGACACCCCGGACAGAAAAAAGTATTGACTTTGAGCAAGGTTGACTTATTATCCATTGTACTACTGGCCATTGAAAATTGAAGATGACAGAAACTAAATTACAAAGTACCTGGTAATAAACAAGATGTAATCTCAATTTCAGGGAGTATAATTCTGAAGTTGTCACCAAAACAAGAAATAATGAAAGAGCAAAGTAATTGGAGGTGTGTACATCAGTAGCACAGGTGAAATATCTCTTCTTAAATGAATTCGTCTTGGGATTTAGCCCCAAATTGTTGACTTTACGCAAGCTTAACAAAATAATGTTGTTATAATTTTTTTCCTGGTTGTTTTTTCACCTCACAAAAGTGTGATATTACATTAG
>NW_004797462.1:841125-843100 GCF_000002075.1 Aplysia californica | reverse complement strand
ATAATAAAATGATAATGATAATAGTAATAACAATGAGGATAATGATAACAATGGTAATAACGGTAATAACGGTAATAATGATAATAATGATAATTATTCACCATCATCATCATCATCACCATCATCAGCATCATCATCATCATCATTGTAGACTGCAAAAAGACAAAAAAACAACAACCCCAAACAAAACAAACAGTAGAGATTGTGTAGAATTTCAAAATTGTTATATGTTCAACGTTTCGCCATCTTACGGATTTGTCAGAAACATTTTTAAAATGTTATTAATGACTAGACTAGAATACACTTTATAATAATAATAATAATAATAATAATAATAATAATAATAATAATAATAATAATAATAATAATAATAATAATAATAATAATAATACTGATGATAATCATCATTACTATCATCATCATCATCATCATCATCATCATCATCATCATCATCATCATCATCATCATCATCATCATCATCTCATCATCATCATCATCATGAAAACAATAATAATATTAAAACATGTAACAATAATCAACATCATCAGCAATGCCTTTCACCCATGGCAGGGTACAGGCCGCATACAAGCTCTTTCCATTTATCTCCGTCCTGGGCCATCCTTCCAAGCTCGTTCCAAGTGAGCTTCATCTCTCTCATGTCCCCTTTCCACTCATCTCCTCCATTTTCCCCGTGGCCTATCCCTGCCTCGTGCTCCTTGTGGGTTCCACTGCAGCGACTGTCTTGTGATGTTTCTGCTGGGCTTTCTGAAGCTGTGTCCCATCCATCGCCACTTTTTTAGTCCCATTTCTACTTCTATATCCTTTTGTCCTGTCCTTTCCCTCAGCTCTTCATTTCTTATTTCATTCCGTCACTTAATTCTTAGGATACTCCTCGTACATCTGTTGATGAAAGTCTGGACTTTATTCTTTGTTGTCTTCCACGTTTCGCAGCCGTAAAAGAGCACAGACTTGACATTGGAGTTAAAGAGTCGAATCTTGGTGCGCAGTGAGAGGTTGCTTGCTTTCCAGACTTTTGGTGATTGATTGAATGCTGACCTTGCCTTGGCCGTTCTGGCTTTAACATTTGCCTCGTTTCCTCCTTTACCTTCGATGACACTTCCAAGGTAGGTAAAGGAGTCCACTTCTTCCAGGGAAGTGTCTTCCACTGTCACAGCAGGGTTTGAAACTTTTCCTGGCTTCACTACTTTCGACTTGCTTGGATGTATACGTAGGCCAACACTCCTTGATAAGCTGTTGAGTTCCTTGGTCTTTTCTTGCATCTGAGCATATGTGTAAGAGAGCAGTGCATAGTCAGCGGCGAAGTCCAAGTCATCCAGCTGCTGCCAAGGGATCCACTGTATTCCATTACGCATGTCTCTGGTAGCTTCTTTCATGACACAGTCAATTGCAGTATGAAGAGAAAAAGCGAGAGCAAGCATCCTTGTCGCACTCCTGTCTGTACCTGGAATGGTTCTGAGAGTTGTCCTTTGTGGAAGACTTGGCAGTTTGTTCCATCATATGTAGCCTTCACTAGCTTGACGATTTTGTCAATACCGCATGAGGTGTTTTTGTGTGTGTAAATGTTTTACGGTGCTCACAACTGCACAAGATCATATGAGCGCGCGGGACATATTAAACTTTTTCAGTAGGTAGAAATTTTGAATTTTGCCCCGGTGGCAGCTGAAGCCTACTCTTATCGATTTTAGACCACCAAGGGATCTTTAACGCGCGCAACTTGCACACGAGCCCTCCGAGATTTTTTGCTCTTGTCCGAGAAGGCTAGGTGTAGATCTTTCCTACCAAAAGATCAGGAGTGTGGCTGAAAGACAGCAGTAAGAAGGACCCAAGGAATAGCAGTAGAAAGGTTGCAGAAGGAGTAGAAGTAGAAAGGTTGCAGAAGAGTAGAAGTAGAAAGGTTGCAGAAAGAGTCATTACCTAGAAGAGGGGACACAGGGGGTGAGGGGTGGGGGCAGAA
>NW_004797462.1:839453-840520 GCF_000002075.1 Aplysia californica | reverse complement strand
CCAGCAAGGGAGGGAAAACGCCAATATTGGTGGTTTTTTTAAAATCGTGAACAAGGGAAATAATCATTAAAATATATTGCTACTGCAAAATATTAAAATTTTACATTTTATTTGAAGAAGATCTGCCAATAATTTTTTCAATACTGTTAAATTATTTGACAAGGGAGTATTTTAGTCTGTTTATCCTAGTCTTGCCCAGGTAATATAATTTTTTATTATTGCTAGCATTTAAAGATATTCCTGTTTTGAAAAGCAATTTCCTTTAGCTTTTCAAATAAATAAATAGTTTGAATTAATCGATGGGGTTTGTAATTCTTTCATTCTGAGGAAGAGTTTCTCTCGCAGGCGGATCTTGCATCCGCTCAATTGAATCATAATCATAGGGTGCAATATCACACACGTGCGGACGTCCGAGACAGCGGTGCGCAGATCTTTTTTATCTCATATATCCAAGGATTAGCCTCACGCCTCACAGCACAAACACGTACAAAATATCCAACTCGGCATCTGGGACAGGTAATTCTCTTGGACATTGTCGCCGTAATGATAATAATAATAAGAATGATAACAATAATAATAATGATAATAATAATAATAATAATAATAATAATAATAATAATAATAATAATAATAATAATAATCAACAGTAACAGCAACAACATCAAACAGCGAACAAAAACTACTATAAAAATAACATAAACAATAGTAATGATAAAGATAACCAAAACTCTAATAACAGAACACTCAGTGTTTCACCCTGTGAATTGTCCAAAAAGTAAATTTTGCGTAAAGGAATTTGCGTAAGCGTGGGAATTTCCTATTACTAAAAGTAAAAGGAATTCACGTAGATCGACCTAAGGATCGACACCACACGTCAGACATTGAATCAGCGCCAAGAAAAGCTCTCTGGCTCTTGCCCAAACCAGAACGACAGTGGTGTCTTTGATAAAGAATGTTCAGGCCCTTTGGGAGGCCATGCGTACAGGCCACAATGAAGGCTGTTCGCTAGATTGCTATATGTGTACCACATTAACGTTTTAATTAATAACTAAGAACCGGGGGTGGGG
>NW_004797462.1:837168-838535 GCF_000002075.1 Aplysia californica | reverse complement strand
CCCCGAAAAAACAAAACAAAATACAACAAAACAAAACAAAAACAAAACAAAAACAAAACAACAACTACAGCAACAACAAAAACAAAAACTGTTTTCCGAAACTTCCACACTGATCAGTCATTTTTCTCTTCCCATTGTCATGGTATCCTTCAACCAACTGACTATGGGTATGCGCATTAGAATAAAATCTATAATTAGCGGGCTTCCAACAATGGCTGCTCTCCCTCTAAAAATGCTTAAAAGACGGGGGGAAAAACACGACCGAAATTTATGTACAAACACGCTGGAAAAGATTATTACTGGACTCGCCATAACAGAACAGGCGTTACTTTAACCAGGATGTGAAAGATAACTTGGAGAGTCGGAGAGATACAATAACGAAAATTCTCCAAGAGTGCCATAATGAAATAAATTCAGTTTGGCAGCCTGATTTCTGCTCTCGAATTTCTCTCTGCAGTAATATATCTGCGACAACTGTACTGCCCGTGATCACCAATTCGTGAACATATTTGAAGAAAGACTTCTTGCAACCACTTATTCGAGTTAAACCAAATTTTGAATAATGCTTATGAGCACCCCGGATGTTATAAAAATGCATCTTAGGTACCTAATTAGTAATTAGTATCTGGTCCATTTATTACTGGTTCTCCTGAAACGTTTTTCGTAGTGTTTACAATAGCCTAGCCTTCATATAAAAGCGATAATGTGAAGAAACAAAGTAAACCTGCTGCATAATGTATTAGATCTATTATGCTTGATAAAGCATTCTTTTGTGCGGAATAGTAAGTCAGTCGTAGTGTTCAATTGTGAACTTCGATTCTGTGTCCAGGTGCCCAAGCACACGTTGTGACTTTCAGTGGAGTGATCACTGACGGGTTAAGATTGCGATGCTGAAGGAAGCCTAAAATTCTAACGTGTATTGCAATGAAGTGTTCAAATATTCATTAAATAACAGACTTTAGTACCCCCCCCCACCCCCTCCTCATTCGTAATATTATTGTTTATATGGATAGGTTCTTATCATTGTCGGCTTGGCGGATTCATTTCGAGATCTTTCGACATAATGCATCACATTTTTAGTTAGCCTACTTTTGCCAAGCGGTGCATTACTCTTTCGGGACATATATTTGTCTTTTTGAATTTGTCTTTCAATGTACGAAGCTAGCTTATCAAATGCATCATTTGTTCAAAAAAGTCGTTCATTCACACCAATTGCTTTAAACTATTGGGAGAGCCACGCTCTATAGGAATAATAGAATTTGTTCCTTTGATGCACTAGACGAGGGGCCAAAAACCATTACCTTCACAACAATGTGTGAATGTGCGCGCGGGTGTGTGTGTGTGTGTGTGTGTGTGTGTGTGTGTGT
>NW_004797462.1:832785-834517 GCF_000002075.1 Aplysia californica | reverse complement strand
TAATAATAATAATAACATTTGGGTATTTATTTATTTATATGGTAAGGGTTTTACGACGCTCAAAACTGCATAAGGTCATATAAGCGCGCGGGACACATTAAATATTTTCAGTTGGTAGGAAATTTTGATTTTTGCACAAATGACGGCCGAAGCTTTCTCGATTTTAGACCACCAATGGATCTTTTAGCCCTACAAGATTTCCAACGCAGATCTTTTACGAAAATGTAGGCAAGAGGACATGACCACCATAATAACAAGGAGAAAATGGGGATGGCAAGTTCTGAGAAGAGAACCAGACTCCATTGTAAAGATTGCATTCCACTGGACACACGAAGGACATCACAAGAGGGGCAGACTCAAGGTGACCTGGAGACGCACCGTAGAGTTTGAAATGGAGCCCTGGAACCATTCGTGGGGGGCGTAGACCAAGATGGCCCAAAACAGACAGAGCTGGAGATCCTTTGTTGCTGCCCTAAACGGTAGTAAGTAAATAATGGATCTTTAACATGCGCAACTTGCACACAGGACCTCTGAGGTTTTTCGACCTAGTCCGAGAAGGCTAGGTGAAGATCTTTCCTACCAGAAGATCAGGGGTGTGGCTGAAACACAACAGTAAGAAGGAGAAGGAGTAGCAGAAGAAAGACTGCAGAAATAGTCAGGAGCCCAGAAGAGGGGGTAACGGAAAGGAGTTATAGAAAGTGGAGACGAAAGCAGACGACAGATCATTGCTAGAGAGCAAGAAACGAGGTGAAAGGAGACAATTTCAGAGAAGAAAATTTACGGTCTCTACCGGGGTTTGAATCCGGGACCATTGAATGAGAGGCAAATATCTTAGCCTCTAGGCCAACAGAGCCTCCTAATAACATTAACAAAGATGGATAATAATGATAATAGAAATAATAATATAGATACAAAAGTATAATGATAGGCTAAAAATCCAACTGGGTTTGGGGGGAAGCCCCTAGTGTGCGTATTTCTGTGGATCTAAGAATACACTGAAGCATAAATTGCAATGTAGTACATGTGATACCAAAGATTCTCTAGTAACAGAATCTTTTGTAATACCCGAGACCTACATTGCTATGTCTCTGGTAATACCCAAGACCCATGTAATACAATAGGTCTGGCTTCTGGCTCGAGTACAGTACACCCGTGACGGCCTTCCAGACCCGTGACCTCCGTGCCAGCTTTGTGTTACATCGTGACGTATTGGGCGACGGCAAACGACGCAGGACGTAGTAAATCTGAAAGGTGGTTTGTTCAGTCTGATTGGGCACCCTGGTCTGTCCAAGATTAATTAATCATGGGTTTGTAATTCTTTGTTCGACTGGGCACGGTTTTCCAGGTGTTTTACTAACGTGTTCCGATGATCGGGGCTGTGATGAATGCAGACAGCGACAACTTGGAAGCACACATGTTAGCATAGACATGATAATATTAAACTTTTTTTTTTTCAGAAAACAATTGCATTGATCACGAAAACTATTACGAAGGTTACTTGCCCCACTTTTCTCACTGTCTTCAAAATTCCGATAACATAGAAGTAGGGTAACAAACATTAACAATGTGATCACTTAGAAACAGCCACAATGTGATATTTCGGAAAACCTTTATTGATTTGTAAACCAGGGATTCTGATGGCAACTTTCAAACTCTGACCACTCAACTCTTTATGAGTAGGTGGGAATGAGGGCTGTGTCCTGTCCATCAGGACAGCCATGGGGACGAGAGG
>NW_004797462.1:828898-832685 GCF_000002075.1 Aplysia californica | reverse complement strand
GAGAGAGAGAGAGAGAGAGATGGACTCACAAAACAAAACAAACAAACAAACAAATAAATAAGCATCAATATTCAGAATTTGAATTTTTTTGAGCACTTGCAATTGGTGCTACATCTTCACACTCACCAGTCAGTCGTATTCCCTGTGGGGGTTTGTTATTTTCTTTTTTTTTCCAGCAAATTTGTATGAAACCAAGTATACATAGCAAGTCTTGTCATACAACAGACGGTCTTCTAGCTACAAGCGGGTATTGTGTATCGAGATGTTTCGACAAGAATATTTATTGCTTATAATATAAGTACACAACTGCATAACTGGCAAGCAAATATGATGTGTCATAAATAAAGAAACGGGGGGGGGGTCTAGTGTAAACAAACGAAGAAGAAAACAAAACTTAAGATTAACCAACGCATCATTCCCAGTGTTTTATTGCAGTACCATCGTCATTGACATCATCATCATCATCATCATCATCATCATCATCATCATCATCATCATGAAGTACCAAGTAATTTCCTCTTTTCATGTTTTGTTTTCCTTGAAGCATTACAGTAACTTATTGGCACAGTTTTTGGTAGCTTAGAAATAGCAGCACCAAATCAGGACACATGACCAAATGAATAAATACATTTAAAAAAAACAATAAACAAATAAATAAATAAATAAATAAAGAAGGGTTATGAACTGAGTCAGCAATGTAAGGCAAAATGTTTAACGACCTCCCACGCGTTCGAGTTAATCCAAGTTTTTACCCTTCTCAATACCCGGAAGGTAAATGGTAAATGTTTGGTTCAGCCCCTCCCCCTTTTTTTCCTTCTCCTCCCATTATTAAAACAAAACAACACCGTATTTCCGCTACCCCAAGTTAGGTCCTCAGAAAATGAAGGCTCTGAGTATTCGTAGTAAGTCAAATTAGTTCCCGAAGGAAGGTATGGGTGCATTTTAGGAATACCGAGCAAGAGAACGAATCTGTACTTATAGAAGTTATAGTATAAAATTGTTGGTGTGCTGCACACGTTCAGTTTATTATGCAGAGAAGCCCATGGTGGGATCCCCCTGTGCTCTCACCTGGAAGTTCGTTCTTAGTGTATCACAATACATTAAGACATGTCTTTGCACAACGCATGTCTTTGTGTATCACAATATATTAAGACATGTCTTTGCACAACGCACGTCTTTGTGTGCAGCTCTATATGCCTAATGAGTAAGCAGTTTTATTTAAAAAACGTGAAGCTGTTACAATGAGTGCAACATGTAAATCCCAAGAATGTATTCCGACTTGTTTGAGCTCTCGCAAATATGAATAAATTACGTGGATGACGAGAGCCCAAATGCAGATAAGGTTCGGGGGCTCTCGTGGTCGAGAGATTACGGTGTTCGCATCTCGTTCAATTGGTCCCGGTACGAATTCGGAAGATTTTCTTCTCTGAAAGTGTCTCCTTTCACCTCCTTTCCTTCTCTCTAACAATGTTCTGTCTTCTGCTTTCGTCTCCACTTTCTGCCTCAACTCCTTCACCTCATTTGCTCCCTCCTCTGGGCTCCTGACTCTTTCTGCAGCCTTTCTACTGCTACTCTTTGGCCCCTTCTTACTGCTGTCTTTCAACCCCAACCCTGATCTTATTGTAGGTAAGATATAACATCTAGCCTTCTCGGATAAGGGCGAAAAATATCGGAGGTCCCGGGCACGAGTTGTGCACGTTAAAGATCCCTTGGTGGCCCAAAATCGATAAGAGTAGGCTACGGCTGCCCTACGGGAAAAATTCAAATTAAATATGTTTAATGTGTCCCACGCTCTCATATATATATAAAAAAGATGATGTTTTATTAATGTTGACAGAAGTCATTGTATGAACGCTATCAATGTCTATCACACCACACATTCGTTCGTAATTAAATTCTAATCTCTCGACCACACCCACAGCGACTGATTCACTGCAGGGCAAGTCAAGTAGCAATGGATATTAAGCAAAATAAATGATTTTGTCTACCGTGATGTAGAGCTTGAACAAGATAAATGATACCTCCCCACCCCCTCCCCCTTCCCCTTTTCACTCAACAGACTCGCAGGTATTCACAAATACATTAAAAAAAATCATCACTCTGAGTCCATACTTTACAGACTGTAGGCTCTATAGAAAGAGATGATTCTGGATGGATGAGAGTGAAAAATGGCACCCCCTCCCCCACCCGCAGAAAATCATTAATGAAAGAATGACCGTCTGGCAGGAAATCACTCAAAAATTCAACGCTTGCACAGATTCTGAAATAAAAACGTCATAATTTAGTCATGTTTTGTTTTGCGTCATCCACTCAAATATCGGATTTGTGCACAAAAATAAAGAGGAGAAAAACAAAACTATAAAAATTCAAATACATTCTCTTTTTAAATATTGAACTTCAGCGGTTATATATAACAATATTTAGATCTTATTGTGATTATACATTTCCAAAAGAACAAAACAAATGTCAATAGGGTGGGTGGGATGGGGGTGGGCGGGCATACCTCTCGTTTTATTTTTCCCTTCGTATGTTTTAGACTGAAAACCAACATACATTCATGACGAATAACTGAATACACAGTACCCACAGTTCTGGTACAAGAAGATCAATTATTAAAATGAAATTAGTCTTTTAAAAGGAAAAAGCGTGAGAAAAGTCTGGACGGATACAACCCTGTGTCTTGTGTGGCAAATTCAGCAGAGTGAAATAATGCTAAATCAGAGGGCTTACGGCTTTTGCACACTATATTCTTTGGCAAAATCAACCGATTTTCACATTTATCTCAAACACAATGAATTTGTACCCCGAGGGCATCTCTTCTCGTGACTTGGTTATAATTTAGATAGGCCTGTTATGAGTACCTGTAAACGATTTAGAATTGACCCACAATATACATTTACTTTTATACCTTACTTGGTGTTGCAACTCATGCTTATAGCTCATCTAACTAAAAAACGAGTTGGTTTTTAATTTCAGATCACTTTTGGGTGCCTGCACCAATTTCTATCAAAGCTTTAAGTTTTAATCAACAATGAGTAAATGGTTCTGGCCCGAGTATTGATAACTAATGTTTTCTCTTTGTCTTTATTGAAAAAATAATTCATTAAGTATAAAAAAATGTGATGACTTACACTTAAAGTGCCCCACAATAATCCATGTCGTCACCTTTTGTTTTTTAAATGTATAAGAGAAAGCCGATTTTTTTATATTTTCTTTGTATGTCTTCATGCTAGTGAACAATTCTTTGGTCATGAAAATTTCCAGTTATTATGTGTTCAAAAAGGAGTTTTGCTTGTTTTAAATCTAACAATCTGTTATGAAATATGTTCCAAAACTGTTGCAAGTATGTTTATTTTCAACCTCAGATGGATGCACAAAAAGAGGCCACTCGTGCTGTGGAGAAGTGCCCTTTGGCATCAACCTATGAAGTTGAAAAAATAATTGTTTGAAAAGACAAATCAGGATTGTCACAAACGCGGATTTAAAATCTAAAGGCTCAGCATAAATAGAATCAAAAGTTATTCACCAAAAACGAAGATGCTTTTGTATTGGACGAGCTATACAAGCAGCATTCTCTGAAGTAGGGTCATGCATGGTCCACCGCCATTGTTCGTTCATGCAATGAATTCTTTTTCTTCTACGACATTCCTTGAGTGCAGACACTCCTTTGTGTGTCTACTGCTCTGAGCCAGCAGTGAACGGTAGTAGATGAGCAAAGACCGGATTTTTCCAGTTTGACATTCAACATTATAAGAACTTGACGTTGGAAAATAATTGCCCCCCCCCC
>NW_004797462.1:827372-828798 GCF_000002075.1 Aplysia californica | reverse complement strand
GCCCCCCCCCCCCTCACCCACCCCACCCACAATTTCTGCAACACAGTTTTATCAAAGACTTGTACTTGAAGCAATCGGCGAGAGACGTAATCGCGTAAATTCTATCTAATCTACCTTTCTGCGTTCTCAATAATCGAGACAAGCCTTTGTACGTATGCTTATGTGTATGAGTGTGCAGGTACACGTACGTGTAAGACAGATTTGAGAAGTGCACAGTGAACTGACAGTTAGATCTCAAGGCTGATGTTTTTTCTCGCTTCTAACCCGATGCTATTCTAATTATTATTGTGGTTGTTGTTACCGCTGTTGTCTTTGCTGTTGTTATTATTGGTGTTTTAGTGTTTTTGTCATGATCCACTCCTATAGTTGGCCTATAGTAATGATGTTCATAACATTGCCACCGTTGTTTTAGTTACAATTATTTTAGGCCTATTATTATTGTTGTTGTTGTTACTGCTGCTGTTATTGTTGTTGCTTTTGTTAGTATCTTTATTGTTGTTACGTAGTTATTGTTATGCGGTTGTGCTTGTTGTTTCCTGTTTGATATAGCGGTTGTGATAATGTACAACAGCTGTTTCTGAATAAGTCTCCATGGAATGATTCAATTCTAGCTGAAATATATCGCTACCCTAGAATTATTACCAAGTTGTATCTGCTCAGTATCTAGTTTTGGGAAATTTGACGTAAAAATGTTGAGTTTCACAACATGTCAAGCTTTTTTACCGCTATTCTTTGATCATCTTAATGACAACTCCGAATAATCTTGCGATTTTGAGATTATGTCAGATAGAACATTTGGTTTCTGAGATTATATTCTTAGTTACTCAAAATTGCCTAAAGGTCAGATAGAACTTTGTGATTTTAAGGTAGAGATATGTCTATTGAGGTAACTTTCTCATTCGGAAACTGGCCGAGCTTAATTATATTTGATGGTGAACTGCTACCCCAGTTATACATATATTGTACAAAAACAAAGCTGATCGTCAGTGACGTAACAACGTTAATGGCCTTTCACTCCTCAACATTGCTGGTAAGATTCTGGTCAGAATTCTTCCGATCCGCCTTGTCCATCTCCCTGCAAATAATAATCAAAATTTACAGCCAGAGAGTCAGTATGGCTTTGGTGGTGAAAGGGGCATGGTGGGTGTAGTATCTGCAGCGGAAAATACAAGAAAAATACAGAGAATAAAGCTTCGGTTTATGCACGGCATTTGATGACTCATATGGGTTCATGATGGTCCAGCTTTTATTTTTGTGTGATGATAGCTGCTGAGGGGATATTGTCATCCCTTCTAAGAGTTGTTGTACCAGAGCAAGAGAGCGAACACGATAGATAGATAGATAGATAGATAGATAGATAGATAGATAGACAGATAGATAGATAGATAGATAGATAGATAGATAGATAGATAGATAGATAGATAGA
>NW_004797462.1:821856-826462 GCF_000002075.1 Aplysia californica | reverse complement strand
AGAAGAAGAAGAAGAAGAAGAAGAAGAAGAAGAAGAAGAAGAAGAAGAAGAAGGAGAAGAAGAAGAAGAAGAAGAAGAAGAAGAAGAAGAAGAAGAGGAGGAGGAGGAGGAGGAGGAGGAGGAGGAGTTTGTCATTCACCTCGATCGTCAATTGTTCTAGTAGGTTTTCCTCCTGATTTGGTACTTACTTTACTTTACTTTATCCGTCCTCTTGTACCTCTAGGGCGTCGAGGGGAGAAAGAGCTTCCTGTCTCTAACAAGTTTGATGGCCTGGCTGGGTGGGATATTGAATGTTCTCAGGGCATCCTTCACATCCTGGATCCAGGTATTTCTTGATAGGTACCATACGTGTGAGATGTCCAAACCACCTGACTGTTTGGAGGACAGGTGTTGTTCCCACCATTTCTCTAATCTTGTTGTTTCTGACCATGTCCCGTCTGGTTTTGTAGACGGCTCTCCTTAGACATCTCATCTTGCAGGTGGTTATCTTACGTTCCAGACTTTTGGTCAGGGTCCATGTCTGGCACTGGTAGGTCAAGGTGGGGATGAAGATAAAGTTAATGAGCTTGGCTTTGGTCTTAATGGGGATTTTAGGATGTTTGAGGAGTGGGGTAACCCGATATGGTACCAGTTCATAATGAAGTCAGGTGTGGTGGGCACGCGACCTTCTACTAATCAGTATGGAACAAAATTTGAAACGTTAATGCATTTGACCTAAGCAAAATCTAAAAAGTCAGCTCTCATATTTTAATTTGCATCAATAGTTCATGACAACTTAAATATAAATTGTAAAAATCAAGAGGTTAAAAGCATTTTTTTACGGGCTATTTTTTCTGCAAGGTTAAAAGAACTTGGAAGGAA
The DNA here is from genome assembly GCF_000002075.1 of Aplysia californica. Lineage (NCBI taxonomy): Eukaryota > Metazoa > Mollusca > Gastropoda > Aplysiida > Aplysiidae > Aplysia > Aplysia californica. The sequence goes on along the minus strand of NW_004797462.1, from coordinate 825,601 downwards.
TTTGCTGCTTTGAAAAATAAAGGAAAAATAAAAAGATTTTTAAAAAACCACCTGTATGACATGACTTTATTTCACCCGAAAATCTACAAATCTATGAAAATGAAATGCAATGTACTACTTGGTAAAAAAGAAAGAAAGAAACGCATAAAATAAAACAATTTAAATCTTCTTTAAAAAATAGCAATCTAACACATTGTTTCTCAGAAAGTTGTACCAGTAGATCTATGTATACGAACTTTTTTATCGCTAACATTTTTGACACTTTTTGTTGTGACATCTCAAAGGGACGACTCTTGTAATGACAGGTTTTAAAAAACCCTAAACTTTCGTTTTATTAAGAGGATGTTTGTGATACGCTCTGTGAGAACTAGGAATGTATAGGACAACTTAGTTTTGAGCTAGAGAGAGAAGCCAAACATGAGATTGGGCCATCCCGAGTTGAATTTGAGTTATTTATAAACATGGGGTTCCCCTACATCTTACGGCTATTATTTCCGTAAAGTCATTAACTAAAATAAAATAAGGTCTACAAGCCTAAATAATTCTTTAAAAGATTTTGTTTTATATCTGACACCCCCTTTATTTTTTTGTTTTATATCTGACACACCCTTTATTTTTGTTTATCTTCGTAAGTTTAGACATTCCATCGCTTTGACACTTAATTTCAGTCGTTGAACGTTTCTTATTTCGTGCATTTTTCTGTTCCTTTTTTTCTTTCTCTCTCTCTCTCTCACACTCATACACACACATACATACAGGTACACAATAATACAGGCTAACCACATACATTCGCACACATCCTTTCTTCCACACACATAATATTACACTTGTACGCATGATATAAGCCTATATATACGTGTAGTCCCTATTTTCTAGCACCTAGTAAAACGATTAGATTCTGAAGTTAATCTTTTAACACGCTTAGCGCTATAAGGCTTGAAGAGCAAGGGATACCTGAACAAGTTGTTAACCGATAACGGCACCTACCTGGAAAGGGACAGGCTGTCCTTTCTACAGTATGGTATAGGAGACCCTATCTCTTGCGAAATTGAAGAATTATTTTTATGGCTTTTGAGTGCCACCCAAGATTTATTACGTCGAAGAATCACGCGTTCCCGTTACATGACGAGGAGGGGTCCATATCACTGGCTTTGTTTACTCCTCTCTTAGGTCAGCACTAGGAACAAACTTGACACCAGTGTCTGTGGTGTAGCGGTTAGGCGCTTCGTCATTGCACGCTGAAGACCTGAGTTCGATTCTCGAGAGAGGAGACACTTTTTATCGAGTATCTCGGTCTTTCTGCTGAGGTACTGAATCCTTCTCAGCCCGGGTTGGCCTCGACAGGCAGGCTCAGAAGCCAGCCTCCTAAATGATCTAAATCATGTCCGTGGGGGCGCAAAAACACCTACATTAAAACATCATGTAAATTTTAATACATGTACTAAAAAAATAATCCAAACTGAAATAACATCGTGTAAAGTGTAGATTCTATCTAACACGCAAGGGCAATAGGCGACAACAGGAGTCCTAGTTCTGATACTATCTGTCAAATGAAGGTTCATCAGCGCCACAGAACTCTGTGATCAGCGCACACTAATTTATAATGTTTGAAACTATATACATGTGCTTTATGACGTATTCCTACACAAGTCTTGCGTCAGCTGAAGCCTAACTCGACGTCCTGCAGAAAGTTGTCGAAAGTAAACACTGTGCGCATTCAGGAAACCAGATTGAGAATGTATCTTAAAAAAAATAAATAAATTAGAACACAAAACAACTTCAACGCGAACCTTCCACGACAGAGCTATTTCAAGACTTGCCAATCGTTTAAGTATTGCGGAAAAACTAACCGAAGACAACATGGATTACTAAAATTCCAGCCCGAATTGAATACTCATTTTCTTTCATTTAATGTCCCAAATTGAATATCTCATTTTCTGCCATTTAATGTAGTTTCCACCCTCCCCCTCCCCTCCCCGATATACGCAACATTTTGACCATTTCGGCGGCGGGCTTCGACTCTTCCTGTCCGGACCAACCAGGGCTGAGAGGGATACCACGTTCTAGCAGAAAATTTCTCCCCTCATGAGAATCGAACTCAGGTTTTTCTGCGTGCAGCGGCGAAGCACCCATTTACAATACAGATACTGGTTCGAGTATCTCGGTTGATGTTGACTTTTTTAAAAAAGCAATTCAATAGATAGGCCTACCTTCTTGGAAAAGTTTAGGCTACACTCACCTCCTCAGTTTACTACCGATCCTATTGGAGGCCCCGCCTCTTAAATAATCTAATAGTGTTGATAAAGGCATTAAACCGGAGCTAGTTCATCATTCTTTTAAGTTTACTACATACAATGTTGTTGTTGTTGTTGCTGCTGCTGTTGTTGTTGTTGTTGTTGTTGTGGTGGTTGTTGTTGTGGTGGTGGTTATTTTTACGAAGAATAAGTAATTCTGCCAAAAGAGGAGAGTATTTTTGTTGTTTTCAAAGGAAGTGTGAGTGGGGGGTTACTTTGTGAGGTTCCCTTAAAGAGTGGAAGGAACTGCTGATTTTATCACTGTTTAAGTGACTTGGGGCAACATTCCATGTTGCTTACCTCAACCAAAGATTGCTCAACACTGTTTAGTTTTAGTAAGAGTTTTACAGCACTTGCAACGTAATAAGGTCATATAAATGCCGAAGATTAGAGGTGTTACAAGAGAGTAACAAACACAAAAAGAAGAAGGGGAGATAGAGACGATAGGTTTTTTGATAGGAAAGAAGGAGCAAACCACACCAGAGCACCCGCCAAACACCCACTAAGCTAAGCTTTCCTCTCTGATTCAGACCCAACATTTTAAACTTTGATTGCAGTTAGCATTAAAGCAGGGGACACCCTCAACCTGATCAGATGGAGTTTAATCCTAGCACGGGAACTCTCGTGGCGTAGAGGTTAAGGTGTTCGCCTCTCATTCAATAGGTCCCGAGTTCGAATTTGGATAGCTACGGACATTTTTCTTTTCTAAATATTGTCTCCTTTTTAACTCCTTTCCTGCTCTCTAACAATTTTCTGTAGTCTTCTTTCGTCTCTACTTTCTGCCCCCATCCCCTCACATCTTTTGCCCCTTCCCCTGGGCTCCTGGCTCTTTCTGCAGCCTAATTTCTACTGCCACTCCTTGGCTCTTTCTTACTACTGACTTTCAACCACACCCCTGATATGCTTATGGTAGGAAAGATCTACACCAAGTCAAAAGCGAAAAATCTCGGAGGTCCTGTGTGCAAGTTGCGCACATTAAAGACCCCTTGTGGGCCAAAATCGATGAGAGTAGGCTTCGCCGCCACCCCGGGCAAAATTCAAAATTTTCTACCAACTGAAAATGTTTAATGTGTCCCGTGCGCTCATATGACCTTACGCAGTTGCGAGCGCGGTAAAATAAAATAAAATTAAATAACAATAAACAGCCTAGCTCATCACATTAACGTAATGTGTAGTATGGACAGAATGGATGCATTTGTGTGAAAATCGACGCGTTTCAATGGTGAAGTGAGCCATGGGAGAGAAATAGCGTAATGCGACTATCTTTAGTTATTTCAATGTTTATTCCCCTTTTTGTCTTTAGTTCGCAGTTGCACGCTTGCGCACGTGTGTGTATGAGTGTGTGTGTTTGTGTTTGTGTTTGTGTTTCTTTGTGTGTGTGTATGTATGTATGTGTGTGTGTGTGTTTGTGTGTGTGTGTGTGTGTGTGTGTGTGTGTGCGTGTGTTTGTA
>NW_004797462.1:816624-819671 GCF_000002075.1 Aplysia californica | reverse complement strand
GTTCACAGTAGGAGTTTTTTCTTTATGCTTAGCCCTATTTATGAGAAGTCTATCAGCCTCGGTTAGTCTGCCTGCCCTGTTTACAGAGGCGAAAAAACGGTTAAAATGTTCGGCTTTCTTCCGGTCTTCAGTGATGGTGCTGCCTGACAGGAAAAAGGGTTTGGGGTTGCTTCTTTGTCTTTCTCCCGAGAGGTTGTTGACAAGGGACCAAGCCTTTGTTCCATTGTGACGGAGGTCAAGATCTTTGCAGGTTTGAGTTCATTTCTCTTTTTTGGCTTTTTTTACTATCACTTTCACCTGAGCGCAGGTCTTGTTGTAGTGTATTTTGTTTATTGTTGATGGTGATTTTTCCACTACTAAGATAAAATTTAGTCTTTTACATGAAAAATTGTGATATTTAAATAATAGTTTATTATTGTTATCTGCCTTTAAAAAATACATATTGTTCTGGACGAAAAAAGAGCTGTTTACCAGTTCTTGATATTGAATACCCTTTTTTTCAGCACAAGACACGCGGACTCTGAGCAAAACAGGAGTTCCCATTCAATTGTTTAGCATACTGTTTGTAAAACACAGGTAGGCCTATGGTTAAAAAAAACCCATCAACAAATAATTCCAATTGTCGCTTCAAATGTCTGATGTCTCACACAGATGGCTTTGAAATCGTAGAATATAGTCAACCCATTTTTAATCCAAACATTGTAAGCATTTTGCGATACACTGTTGTTCGTGTAGCTTGAGAACTTAATGCCCCCCCCCCCCTCACATGTACACACCTCAGGTCCAAAACCAGATAAGTCTGTGGTGAAGTTGATAGGCTTTTATTCGGAACTCGCAGAAACGCAGAAAACGATTCCGATTGCCATACAGAGAAGGTATTATAATGAGTGTCTCTGTCTGCTGGGACAACATGCGTTATGTCCAGGTTCGAGTCCAGCTAATTAACCCTGACGAGCATAATGTAAATGCAGCCTCCCTCTAAACGGTGCAGCTTACATTCACAACCTTTTAAAATCATCCCCTCCTCGATCCCCCACCTTATCCCTTAAATCTTTCTCTCCCGCACACACAATTTCTGCCCCCCCCTTAAAAACCTTACAATTATAATATACCTCCCTCTCTCTCACTCTATAGTACACATTTTTATGTACAATGTATACCTTATATAAGTAGTATCTATATGTATGCCTAAAATATTACAAAAAAATATATGCACTGTATTTGACACCCCCCCACCACCAAATTAGATTTCATTGATAAATATATCGAGGATGTCAAAACAAACATGTTGCATGAACAACTGACATACATAAATAGTATTATGTTCCACGAGCTCAAAATTGAATTGTCTTTAGCAGTGACAGAACAGAGTTTGCTTATCTAGCTGAAAACCTCGCTTTATGAATTAAGACAATTAATAGCTCTCCGTTAAAACCCACTTGACTTGAACCTAGTATACACCTATTAGCCAAATACCTACTTAGACTACTTAGAGCTCAAAGAAAATAAGTCAGTTTAGGCACTGTCTATTGACACCAACGCAAAAAACAAAACAACCTAACCCCAGTATATACATTCATCTCGACAAGATACTGCTATTCACTTTTATTGATGACACACCAGGATAACTACCCCCCCAAAAAAAATTAAAAAAATAAAATACAAATACAAATAAATAAAAATAAAAATAAAAATAAAAAATAAATATATAAAATAAAAAAAAATTTAAAAAAATAATAATTTAATTTTAAAAAATAAAATTAAAATAAAGAATATTTTAACAATTATGTAATACGTTCAAACAACCCAGCTAATTTAATATGACAGGCTTACCAACGGAGTCAATTAACATGCTTGCATCACATTGTTCCTTTTAAATGCTCCATCGTTTGCCGGTGAAAGCAAAAATTAACAATAAACTGCTATTATTGTGTTTCAAAGCTGTATGAACCAATTTTTCACTCTACGTCACAGACTTCCCATCCTTTGTCATCCACCAAGAAGTACGTGTGTCTAAGGCATAGAGTTATCTCCTTTTTTTAACGTATCCAATAGTGTAAATATTATTATAAAATGATTAGGCCTGGTCTAAGGCCATCTTGTGCAAACCTGCTTTCTAAACCCCGAACATGACATCTTGAAAGAAGTGATCCGGCTTCCACATTCTCTTGCACATATTGTTATTATTATTAGTAGTAGTATGATTATGATTAATTATGATGATTATTATTATTATTATTATTATTATTATTATTATTATTATTATTATTATTATTATTATTATTATTATTATATATCTGTGGAACGCACTGTCTAATGAGCTAGCCAACGGTAATTTAGAAAGCTTCAAAGGAAACATTGAAACTCATTTTCTTTAGAAATACCACAAGTTCTGTCCTTGCTAGTTGAGATATTAATAAGAGAGTCTGTACGATGTTTTATTTTGATGTTAAGAAAGATACAGGGTGATCTAAAAAAAAAATATGTACAACTTTTTTTCTAAATATCTCACACAAAATTTAATTGTACTAGATCTAGATCTAGATCTAGAGTGTTGTAATTTGGAACAAATTTAATTCATTCAAACGGAATTTTATTAATTTGACATAAAATTCACGAAGAATAAACTCATTTTCGAAAACGGAAATGGCTTTTATAAAAACCACATATTAATGCAAAATGCACAATTTTAAAAGATTTTGTAAGGAAAGTCATTATATAGTTGGATTTTTTTTTCCTTTCCTTTTATTTTAGAAATCTAATCTTTCCATCCGTGTAACCTATAAACAATATTTCTTTTCTCCTACAAAGCTAAAAAATGGGTTTTTTTTAGATTCTGGAATTCTAAGAACCCATGGTATACGTCATACGAACACTATACGAACGACACGTTCAAATGAGTTGATTCCAAGTTGGACACATTTGAACACGTTGTTCGTAATGTTCAGTGGTGGCCAAACACAAGGATCCACTCAACCTTGAGTGCTCAAAGCGACACACACTGTACAGCTTAACAGTATGGAGCTGCTTCTATAAACAATGGGGGG
>NW_004797462.1:814920-816524 GCF_000002075.1 Aplysia californica | reverse complement strand
TCTCTCTCTCTCTCTCTCTCTCTCTCTCTTCTCTCTCTCTCTTCTCTCTCTCGGAGAGAGTCACTCAAGTGTGACTCACGAAGTACGCATGTATTTCGTTTCTATGTTTTCTCATCAAGCGGGGTCATCATAACCAAGACTGACGAATAATGTCGGTCTTGTTGTCGATGTAGGGGCATACGGTCAAAATCTAAGTGGTGCATTATATAAATATATACTGAGAGAGATAAACACGGATGTTTGTCAGTAATATTAGTAGATCTTGGCCTAATAGTAATAGCCAAGTAATTAACTTTTTTTTTGGTGGGTTGCTTTCAGTCGACTGGTTTACGGAAAAACACGATGTCTGCTCGGAACTTTTCGGAGAGTCTTGTGACTTGGTCCCGTGACTCTTTGTTCGAAGTGACCCCGATATTTGTGTGTGAACCACAGAATTCTACACTTATAGAACGGGAACTGTACCACGTGACCTGTGAGGAATTGAAGACCGAAAACAATGGCGTCGTGAGGGCACTATTTATCGTTTTCGGAAGTAACCCTATAGCTTTTAAAGCAAGAGCGGCTTTTACAAACGAGTGGGGGTGAGGGTGCCCAAGTAGACAGATATTTATGGAGTTGATATAACCTGAAAGGTGAATATGGGCTTTACCAAGAGACTAGTGACCAAATGTCATTGAGGAAGTGTTCATGTTTTTCAAACGATCGATGAATTATGAACACATTGATATCCTCTGATAGCTTCGCAAACGGGAAACTGGTACAGCCGTAGATGAAGATATGCCTTGAGAATGCGGACCGTTGAGACGTAGGAAAGTCGCTGCAGGCATCGTCTACGACAGACGTCTCATTATGGGGCTCCATGAATGCTGCAGTGTACCTGACGTTTAAAGGGGAACAAAGGGTGTGTGTTTGAAGCGGTCGTTTTGTCTAGGAATTTTTTGTTCTGATTCTCTACATGTCCTAACTGATGGACTTTTTCCACACTTGACATCAAAGAAGTCCTATATAATCTAGGATTTAACATTATTTCCCTACCTTGTGCGAAACTTACGAAATGAGTTGATGGTGAGGAAATGTTAAATACAAAAAGCTCTCTTCTCTTTACTGAAATCTTAACCATGATGTCTGCAAGTGCAAGCAAAGGAAACTTAGGAAAACTACATGTATATTCAAACTTCTGTTGGCCTGTTAGATTGCAGCAGTTTGCATAGGCGCAATCGTTGTGCTTTTTAGTGGTAGGCCATATATGTAAACTAGAGCGTTCTATAATTCTACAACAATGGGGACATATAGCTGATCAATTGCTTATGTTCTTTTACATGCTATATAGAGCAAAACTAATAGGTGGATTTACCTGAAACGAATATCAGAATTCCTTTTGACTTCAAAACGTTGTGTACAAATTTGAAACACAAAACTTCAGTGTGGAGGAAAATATTAACGAAAAAGGTTGTACAGTTAGTTTTTTTAATCACCCTGTATATAAGTGGTTGTTTGCGTATCTGCGTGCACGTTTGTTGGCGTTGTGTGCGTGTGTGTGTGTGTGTGTGTGTGTGTGTGTGTGTTTGTGTGTGTGAGTGTGTGTGTGTGCAAGAGAGAGAGAG
>NW_004797462.1:811938-814304 GCF_000002075.1 Aplysia californica | reverse complement strand
TCAACTGGCCGCCATGTTTTAGTTTCAATTCCTCACAGCGAATCGGCGATCGCGAAGAGGGAGTTCCGCTTCTATAAGTGTAGAATTCTGTGGTGTGAACCCAACAATAAGAGTTGTTGTGTAACGTAGTCTAACAGTTCAGTTTGACCTCAACTCAGCACTCGTTACACAAATATTATAAAAGAAGAGCGCTCTGTGTCGGTTGGATACAGACTGACAAACATATTAGTGAGGAGAGAAGTAGAGTTTGTGCTCGCAAAGCTTTCACATTTCACAGGTAAGTCTCTTATAAAGTCAACATTGAGGCGATTTTGTAGAACTAAACTCATTTTGTAGAGTGGTTTCTCAAGGGGGCTTGCCCCCCTGACCTGGGGAGATGAATTTTATCCTAATTTGATGTTTTGCAGTGAGGTTGTATCTGACTCTTTGTGTAGCCTATTTCAAATAGGCCTAGAAAAGTCTAGAATCTAGATCTAGATCTAGAATCTAGATCTAGTATTTGGTCATCAAGACTTCTCTGGATTTTTTCTCTGGGTGTGTAAACAAATGACCCAAATGGTAACCTGGATCGTAGACTTTAACGACCAGAACTCTAGAATCTAGATCTAGATATAGATTTCTAGATCTCTAGATTTAGATCTACAAGATTCACAGTATTCTGTGATCTAGACGTTTGGTTCAGTTTTTCAGTTTTCGTCTTGAAGATTATCCTTTGATCTCTAGAATCTAGTCTAGATCTAGATCTAGATCTTAGATATCTATATTTCTAGATTAATTAGGCTATGGCCACCTCTATCTATTCTCACCCCGGGTGAGAATCGAAGTGACTATTCGGACTCGAGTCCGAATATGATAAAATGTTATTCGGACTCTGATTCTTGTCCAGCATGACATCACTGCCGACTTCCTGTGACTCATGACTCCGGCTTCCTGTCCTGCCTCACTCGTGACTCGCCTCAGGCTGGGTAGAGACCAGGATCACTTCAGGCAAAATGGCGTTAAATTGTGCAGGAGCCGAGTTTTTATCTTATGATGAATTTGAGGCCGGCCTGAAAAGTTATAGCACTTCTAATAAATGTTTATTTGTCAAGAGGTCATCAGAAGCAATTAAAGATGGCTCGTTAGCGTGTGTCGGGGTCGGATGGGTGGCCTGCATGTGCGTGTCGGGGAGGGGGGGGGTACTATCGGTCCGGGCGTTGAATGTCGCATACAAGTCAGTCTCTCCCCCCCCCCCCCCCCCCCGGCAACTGATCATTACAATAATAAGCTAGTCTTGACGTAGATCTACATAATGAATTGTGCGCTGGTCTATGGAATCAAAAGTTGCCATATGCTCGGTTCTACACAGCATCACAACTTTTTCTTGGTAAAACAATCAAGATGACACAGGCTTGTGTATTTGAACGAATCGATCTTTTTTTTTACACAGCTCATAATATGCAGGTGCCAGGTGATCTGCTAATCTTCAATTTTACCTTTTTCTACCACAAAGAAAGTGGGAAACATGGGGGGGTGGGGGGGGCGTATCAATGAGGCGGCGGGCATCGGATCGGCAGATAAAGTGTGGGGGAAACTAAAAAATGGCGGAAAACTGGAAGCACTGAACGTTACATCTATAGAACGAAGACACTTCCTTTTTTTCCAGACCTTGTCCGAATAACATTTTTTCAAATTCGGACTCGAGTCCGAATATGAAAAACATTTTTTCAAATTCGGACTCGAGTCCGAATATGAAAAAAATGTTATTCGGACTCGAGTCCGAATAATGACGGCCGGTGAGAATAGCGCAGGCGAGTCTTTTGGCTATTCTCACCCGGTGGGCGTTCACCGTTATAGTATAGCCTAAGCCAACCAGTTAAGCGTTCACCCTGAACCACAGAATTCTACACTCTCTCTCTTTAGCTATCTCTATTACTACTGTTAATGTTAGCCTAAAAGCGTGCAATTTTGTCTGTGGGCAGTGGAGAGAGAAAGAGAGAGAGAGAGGAGTAGCGCAAGAACTTCTGGGCAAAACAAAATGGCGACCCGCGTAGTTCGGCTCGATTCGGAAAGTTAAATAACCATAGCATCTTTGTAGACGACCAAATTAATTTACTTTTTTGTGTTTTAACATCATTTTAAAACTTTGTTTTGGTCAATTTGATCGTCCGCACCGATAGACAGTATTCAGAAAGAGACAGAGAGAGAGAGAGAGAGAGAGAGAGGGGAGGAGTAGAAATCTAGATCTAGATCTTGCGAGAACTTCCGTGCAAAACAAAATGGCGACCCGCGTAGTTCGGCTCGATTTGAAAAGTGAAATAGCCATAGCATCTTTGAAGACGATCAAATAAGCTTACTTTTGTGCTATAAAACGTAATTTTTTCTTG
>NW_004797462.1:790051-811838 GCF_000002075.1 Aplysia californica | reverse complement strand
TTACTTTTGTGCTATAAAACGTAATTTTTTCTTGGCTTTTATCAATTTGATCATCCACACCGATAGAAAGTATTCCGAAATGAGGAAAAACAGGTCTTGTTTCACACCGGGTAAGAATAGCCTACGCTGGCAAGTCTCCCCCGGGGTGAGAGGTAGATCGTATCTATTCTCACCCCGGGTGAGAATAGCCACTTCCTTAGGCTATTGTTATGGGACTGTACATCCCAATAGCGGGCTTGGCGCTACGGGACCGTAATCCCCCATAGTGTTTGGCGCTATAATGGGACCGTACGCCCAACACATGCGACTACCTGCAAGGCGTAAAATGGGCTACGATTGGCTGAACCTGTGGGTACTCTGGGAATTCCTGGTTTCGGTCTCGCGCCTTTGACCGTCTTCTCACAGGCAGGTTGAGTGCTCTTATGAAAGAAGAAGGAGAGTTGAGGAGGAGGATCCGATGTGTAGATGGAGGAGAAGAAATGAAGAAGAAAAAGGAGGAGGAGATGAAGAAGAAGAAGGAAAAGAAGAAGGACGAGAAGGAGGGAGGGAGGAGAAGAAGAAGAAGCAGGGGGGCGAGGAGGAGCAGGAGAAATTAGAGGAGGATGAGAACAAGAAGAATGAAGAAATAGAAGGAGAAGAAGAAGAAGAATCTAGTATAGTAATACACGTTGCAAATTGGGGACTCTTTCGTTTGTTACCCTACCTTGGGAAAGAGAGAGAGAGTGACAGGGAGGGTGACGTGTCGTCGAGAGCGCCAAGAGTAGCCTACCGTAGGCTTAATGGATTCATGGGTCACAGGTTCAGCCAATCGTAGTCCGGTTTACGCCCTGCGTGTAGTCGCATGTATGCCCAACTTGCGCTGAGGTTTGGTGTTAAGGAACCGTTCACACCCTCCCAACCCCATCGTTCGCCTGAACATTCCCTTCGCCAACTCTCTCTCTCTATCTCTTCCTTTCTCTCCCTCCTGCTCTTTGATTTCTTTTATCGAATGAACAGTACCGATCTTTATTACTTTATTTCTCAGGATGGTTTCCGGCTTCTGGTCTCGTGATTTTTTGCCTATTTTCGATAGTTCGGCGGCATCGGCTGCAACTTTCATTTTGACATTCTGCGAGGTCTGGGAAGGAGCAAATTTTTGGGTCTAAATCTAGATATCTATTTCAATTTTCAAGAGCTAGTCTAGAGATTTTTAGATAAGTGTAAAAACGTGAAAAAGAACGTTTTCAGAATTGAATGAAATCAAAATTAGAACAGCCCATAAACAACTACAAAAATTAACCAATGAGTGCGTGTGTCCACCTGTCCGAAGATGATTGGCTGTTTTATCCCTAAATGTGCGTAATTTTTTAAAAAGTCCAGGATATTACATGTAAATTATGGAATCACACACAAGGGGCCTGCCAGTGTCAGTACATGTAATCGGTTTTGGTGGAACGCTCTAAATCTCGCAAATAATATATTATATATATATATATTACGTATATATATTTAGAATCTAATGAAGGTAGGAACATCAAATCGAATGACGTTACACTATACAACATCCCCCCGCCCCTTTTTTTTCCCCAACAAAAAAAAATTAATAGAAAAACAACACATCAGAACAATAACAAGAAATAAATAAAACACACCAACAAAATAAAACACCACAAAGAGGGAAAAATTGAAGAGGAACAGCAATACAAATCGTATGTACCTGTAACGTATTCAACAAATCAACGTGGTGACAACAAGTGAGAAAGAGACGAAGTAAAGCTAAGTGAACTTTTTTTCAAAAGTAAAGAGGTTCGGTTTCTTTTTTTTCTCTTTAAAAATTTATTCCCTGATTCGGGGATCAAAAAAATGCCAAAAAATCGAGCCGCGGTTGATTGGTCGCTTCTGCGACAAACGCAGATGCTAGTTTTATGTGTCGTTATCAATAACCCTCCATAGATCTAGATCTAGATCTAGACAGCACACGAGTGAACACAACACATTAAGTTTAAGAGCAGCACCCTTCATAGGCAACACGTCATGTCTGTAGCGAAAAACTGTTTAGAACTGTAGCATTTCTTTATATACATATTTACTGCTGACATTTTTTTGACCAATTGAACCATATATTGTATACGAACAATCTTTGGTAGGCCTATAATATAATTATAGATATGACCTTAGCAGTTGCGAGCGCCGTAAAACCTTATACTGTACATAATTATAGATCTATGTATATATTCCGAAATTTGTGGGAAAGGATGTGATTTCAGAGTGTTCGGAGAAATAGTGCCCAGCTTTATTTTCCCAAACGTTTGGAGATATAGTGCCTAGCTTTGTTTTCCTGAACGTCTGAGAAATAGTGCTCAGCTTTATTGTCTCGAACATTCGGAGAAGTAGTGCCCAGCTTTATTTTCCTGAACGTTCGGAGAAATAGTGCCAGCTTTCTTTTATTGACGCTTAACAACAACGTTGGTGCAGACGTGAGCAAATTTCAAATTTTTGTTCACCCACCGCCGCTGGATACCCCACAATCGTATTCAGACTTTTTAAACCTTCTCCTAGTAATAACTTTTAACGTCAGGAACTCCGTAAATTAAACTGGCCGTTTTCCTCCAGTATTGTTGCAAAGTCCAGATGCATGCACATCTACGTACGATCCCTTAACACCAATCCTTAGCGCAAGTTGGACGTACGGTCCCCTAGCGCTAAACACTCTAGGGGCGTACGGTCCCCTAGCGCCAAACCTATGGGGACGTATGGCCCCCTAACTTGAGCCAGAAATCTCTTTCTCCGAACGTTTTCCGTCTTGAGATTCTTTGGTTATTTGCGTGATTTAGGTGTCATCGTTCATTCTGCCATTCTGTTTGCGAGAACTCTAAAATGCTCTCCTTTCACCTTCTTTTCTCTTGCTCTCTGTGTTCTGTCGTCTGCTTTCGTCTCCACTTTCTGCCCCCCACCTCCTGGGCTCCGGACTCTTTCTGCAGCCTTTCTACTACTACTCCTTGGCTCCTCCTGACTGCTGTCTTTCAGCCTCACCCCTGATCTTTTTATCAGGGATTCCACTTTTCCGCTTTTTTCTGGTATTTTCGGTATTTGGATCCTGATACGCTATTCCTTTCTTGAGATCGAGATAGAATCTTAAGTTCTCTATGTACACCCTTGGTTTTCAAATTGATATTCATATGTTGGCGAGACCGTGGCGCGTGGATTTTCAACTATTTTCAAAAAAGTTGAGTGGCATCCCTGTTTTATGGTAGGTAAAATCTAGGCCTAGATATCTACACCTGACCTTCTTGGAAGGGCGAAAAATCCTGGAAGGTCCGGTGTACAAGTTGAGCACGTTAACCTTATCCGTATGTCATGTTTTACTATCGTATCCATATGACATGGGGAACTCTGTGAAATTTACTGGTTATTCCGATCTGTACGCTTTGGATAGCAGTCTGTCAAAATGATTTTTTGAGAAATACTGAAAGTTTCACAGAGATCTTTGCACTAGAAGTATTCTGAAATGTGAAGAATACAACCTCTGGTTGAAAACTGTTTAAAAGAAATTGTACCCACCTTTCTCTCTCTGTCTCACATGCATGCATGTATGCAGGCTCTGGTGCACGCATGCACACACACACACACACACACACACACACACACACACACACACACACACACACACACACACACACACACACACACACACACGCACACTGTTGTCACACACACACACTCTCTTTCTCTCTCTCTCTTTCTCACACCCACACACACACTAGCATGAGTTGTAACAACAATATATGATGATGGTGCCTTTATTTATCTCGGAGCGTGAGATTCTTGGCAGCGTCTGTGCCGAGGTTTGACCACAGCTTATCCTTTGAAGTGAGCTGATGCCTGACTGCCGGGCGGTGGTATTGTAATTGTTAGGCATAGCCTAGTATAATACTTAGCTGAGATTCCGCCCCGACCCCCCTCCTCTGGCTTGGGGACTCCTGAAGGAAGGTGGCTCTTGGTAAGAGGGTGTGAACTGGGTATGGAAATTTTTAGACATTATGCTTGCTCGGAACTTTTCGGAAAGTCTTGTGACCTCCTGTGACTGAAATTATCGGCCAGTCTCTGTTTACACTGTTTTTGAATTGCCAAAAGGAATTTTTGTCAGACAATTTATAACAACAAATTGTGTTGGCATTTGAGGAAAATGTTGTGCTGTTAAAGGGAGTTATTTATATAATATAGGAAAAATTTCGTTGCACAAGCTAAAGTAACTGTTAAGGCGGTTGTCGCTCTGTCTGGGCTGCTATTAAGTGGACAGCACTATATAAAAACGTTTTCCTCCTTTTTTGACTGGGTAGTAAATTAATGTATGAAATAATTTCTCTTTCTTTCTGTCCATCTTTCTGATCCACTCTTTTCCATCTTTTTTATTTCCTTTCACTATATTTCAGTCTCTATATCGAGTAAAATACGACCCTCCTCTTTGGGGAATGGATATTGAACCCCGGTCTCCTGTGTGACAGGTGGGGATGCTTACCGCTGTACTACTGATGACATACACTCCTTTAATTTATTGCAAAATTTTAGAGATTATATTTGACATGGCTTCCAGGTGAATCTCCATTTTTGCACACGAAGTACACGTTCAGCAACTGTGCTAAGTGCGGACAAGGTGAATTATTCTATTCATCAGTGTATCATTCTGGGCTAGAGGATCATAGACCTGAGTTCTGCATAATACGATTGGTGAAAAAGACACACAATAACAGAGCTGAATGCTTTTAAGTAATTAGGAATGCAGATTGTCTAGATTGTATTTTGTTTTGTTTAGTGTTATCAGTGTCTTTCATATTTTGTTTCCATGCCTTTAGGTCTAAACAATTGAGTAAGTTTTTCTCTGTATACCTCTACTGTGATTTACATTTGCTTGGTTCAGGTAATTAAGTATATGGGTTAGGGGTAAAATTAGGGTCAGCCCTAACCGTATTCCTTGCAACCTGAATCAAGGATTATATAGGGTTATTAAAGATTATTGGGTTAAGGCTTTGAAATAAAGTAAGGATTGTGAGGGGCCTACCTTATAATTATTATAATGACATTCTTGCATGGTCGTGGTATTACGATAGAAAAAAATTTATGGACTGGCTTTGTCGATTTTAAAAAGTAAAGTTTTACTTTTAAATTCTCCTTGAAAATCTGGTGAGTGGCTTAAAAAGAGCCACCAATTAGTCTACTGACAGACCTCTTGTATTCTTCTTGACTTGTGTCAATGTAAATTTATTGTTATAATGACCTAATCTTGAGGCCCATGTTAGGGCTCTCGTGGCCAAGAGGCACGGTATTCATCTCATGATCTTTCACAAGGTCCCAGAATTGATATCTGACAAAAAAACAACATTATCTTAAAATTTTTCCTTTCACCTTCTTTTCTGTTCTCTAGTTGTGTTCTGTCATCTGCTTTTATCTCCACTTTCTTCCACAACCCCCGGCCTCTTTTGAGTTCCTCTCTCCATAAGCTCTTGGCTCTTCCTACGTCTACTCCGAGCTCCTTCTTACTGCTGTCTTTTAACCGTACCACTGACTGATCTTGGGGTAAGTGAGATCGAACTTTTAGTCTTCTCAGATAAGAGCGAAAAATCTGTGAGGCCCCGTGTGTAAGTTGCGCTCGTAAAAAAGTCCTTGGTAGTCCTAAAATGATAAGAGTAGGCTTCGTCGCCACCCGAGCAAAATACCTTTTAGTAACTGAAAATACTCTTGTCTGCATAAAAAAGACAAAAAAGAGTACCTTGGAAATCGAAATGTGGCTGCCTGAAGGCAAGGGTCCTTATGAAGTAGGAAAAACAGTCACGACATATAAAAAAGTCAGTCGCACAGCAGGTTGAAGAGCTCTACTTTCAAAACACACATGTAATTTGTTCTCTGTTTATTAAATGTTGACTCAAGCATGCCAAAGTATTTGTAAAGTTGATCCTCACATTTTTGCTTGTTTGCAGTGATCATGAATTCTATGCTAACCTTGGCCTTGGTGGCCTGTTTTGCGGCATGTGCCTGGGCCTGCTGTACTCCTGACCAATGGGAAGGCTATGAGGGTTCTAGTGCAGGATACGCCAAGTTCTTTAAGAAAGGAGCAGTTGTGGTGAGACTTGTTTGCGATTTCCCTCTCTGCATAGCTGTGCTGAGTGGTTAATTTAGGTGGTTTTCTTTCCCTGGGAAGATATTTGGTTGGGCTGTGCGTAGTGTCGCGGTTTGTTTGTAATTTAGGCAAAAGTGTAATCTTTTGTCTTTGTTGTTTGAAATAGGTGCCAGTTCTCAAAAGCCATTTCCATTCACAGATGAAATGGACATTTGGTTGAATGATTGAAGTGTGAATGTAACAGCATGCTGCTTTTTTCCGTGCCCCATGAACAAATACATGTGTAGACTTTAAATAAAACTGCAGGTCCCTCTAGTCAGTTGAGTGAGTTGTATGGTAGTAGGAATTTTCCATGGAAGGTGATAGGATCAGGAAAGTATGAAATGTCACTTCGACTGACGTTGTGGGAATTTTTATTGGTAATATTCAAGCTTTTTATGCATGATTTATCAGATTTCTGGTCTAATATGATAAATGTTGTTATTTCCGTCACACGAGAATTCATATCATTTGTGAATTTTGTGTCCATTAAACTTTTGATCTTTTGTCCTAAAATCCTTCCAATAGTAAATAGCGATATATAAGGCTTTGACTTGGACAAATAGTGAAACTCAACCCCCCTTGGCGTCCCAACCCTACCTGCAGAAAGCTTGATAATGGAATGATTTAAGTCATGACAGTAGCAGGGTTTCAAAACTGGTTAATCCTCCTTCACTTCTCAGAGCAATGCGTCATATGTGAATGTATTTTTTCTTAATTTGAAGCACGACGTTATACTTACTCCTGCTCTTCATAGGGAGGTAGTAATAGGACTTCCAGCAGGATATATATATATATATATATTATTTTATGTTGGACATCAATTATTAAAAGGGGATGAAAATCAATGAGGGCTGAGATAAAACATATCTGGAACATTTCAAAGCTCATTCTTTAGTCAGACTATTCAGTTGTAATTAATTTCCTCCGTTGCAAATTCTTCTTTCACGCTGCTCCAGTGTTGCAGTTTTAGTATACTATCTCTTTCTCTCTGTTAAGCATACTGGCCAGCTTCCGTTGCATTAATTCTCAGTCATTTGACTGCTACTGGTTTATTTAGACATAACTATACTGACAGAAACGGGGGGGGGGTTTAGTGTTCTATGTTTTCGACAGTTGACATTTTATTTAGCATTTTTAATCAAGGGGGGGCACGGGAGAATTCATGAACCCCCTTTGGCTTGAATGATGAGTTGAGAGAATTATAATAATCCCCTACAAAAATACTTTGAAAATAGGGATTTGATGTGATCATAACAAAGACATTTTACATATTTGTAGATTTGAACAGTTTCTGTGTACAGTTTATGCTGTTGTTGTGAATGTGGTCCAGTGAGATATCCTTTTTTCTTTGGAGGCTGATGACATTTTTCTCTTATTGAATAATCTTTTTGTTTGATGAGTGTCCAGTCTGTGGGAGAGCCACTGGGAAAACCAGAAAAATAATAAATTATATGAAATTAAACCCAGACTAGAACAGCGAAATCCTTCGGATCTCTCCAGAAGAGACGAAGTCATTTTTACTCGATTGCGCATCGGACACACGGCCCTGACTCACAAATACCTCCTACAGGGAGAGGAGAAGCCGTTCTGTGTCGGATGCGACACAGATTTTACCATTAGACACATTTTAACAGAATGTCTAGACTTTGGAGAGATCCGAAGGAAATATTATAAATGCAAGAAATTACAGGATATTTTCTCCGTCGTTGTTCCCAGCAGAATTTTAAATTTTATAAAGGCCATTGGCCTTTATGGCGAGTTGTAAAGTGAATCTGATATTATTTAAAATTTTTATTTAAAAGTTGTTTTAGATCACAAATGTATTTACACCGAATTTGAATATTTTAACTTTTTAGCATTTTAAAGTAAATTAGTTACCAGTCGTGAAGTGAACTTTCGTAGAGGTGAACAACTTGTGTTTCGCGCGCTCATATGACCTTAGCAGTTGCGAGCGCCGTAAAACCTTATACTACTACTACTGATGAGTGTGCTCAGTTTATTTAGATGCGAACTTTCAAGCCCTCCATATTTTAATTTTGAGCATCTGGAAAAATGGTTTACGTTTTGTTTTGAAAAGTGAAAAATAGATTATAGAAACAGTAAAAATATAACAGAAAGTAAGATTTAGTGTAATGTCATCAATATTGATTTGTCCAAACTTTGACGTTCATTGGTTTACAGATATTCAGCACTCAAAACAAGCTGTCAGAAACCTGATGTTAGCCCAGTGATTGCTTATGAACTTCATGTGTCTGACAAAGATTATAACCATTTTCTCATTGATCAATTTATTGGTGCATATTTGAAATTGAGACTTCGCTGACTCTGAAAAAATCAATGTGTTTTCAGGAACATGCTTATGTTGCCTATGACTACACCAACCGTAGATCTGCAGTTTTCTTGAGCTACATCAATGGAGATTATGAGAACAAGTTCCAGATTGTGACCAGATATGAAGAAGATGATAACGATAAGGTGAGAAAATATTTTAAAGATTGTTCTATTTCACTTGTCAGCATCAAGTGTGTGTCTTCCCAGTATTGCTTTTTTGGAAGACTGTATTCATTATGTTTAATCTTTATAAACACTGTTTAATCTCTTTGGTTGGCATGATGCTGACATCTGAAGTTGTATTCTATCTTACATTCCATGATATGTTGTTTAGCATGTACCACAAACATTATGATGTAATTGGAACAACATACATAAACTGTGGTTGATTTTTGAGGGGGCCCTCAAGAACTTGTGTAAAGCTCTCCTCTGGATTTAAATTTTGCTTACCTTTTTTAGTGCAGCTTCTCTCTGGAATCTTCTGTGCTTGAGATTTTCAAGCCATCAACTCCAAACGAAGTTATGGGAAAATAAAGTTGAAAAGTAGAAAGAGATACCAATTAAGAAAAGGGTAGTTGAAATTTGTGTTGGCAGATAATACAGAACCCTTGCTGTATGTCATACACTTCATATAGGTGTCCACATCTTCTTATTCCTTTTTTTATTTACACTAACCAAAAGTTCACTCTAGGCTATGTGTAATATCAAAGCACAGATTGAAGTTAAAACCCACCAAAATGAAACACTTAATCTGTTGACTGAGAAAAAATTTAAGCCAAACTACATTTAGGTAGTTGCCACGTTGCAAAGAATTTTTTTTTGTGTGTATTTTTTTTACAAGAATCTTAAATTCTTGTATGGTCCCTTAACTAGTGACACAGAATGGTATGTAACAAGTACAGTGGAATCCTGTTATAACGAGAGGGAGGGGACCGAAGCAAAATGTCTGTTATAGCAGGATTCTCGCTATAAGGGATCCAGTAATAAATTCAAGGGAAACTGTAAAGTAGGCCTAATCTATGGGTTTGGTGTTCTGTTTTTCCTTTTGCTATCTCCCCTGGTGAAGATTTTGTTTCAGCGTGACCTCTAGGTCTTACTTGATCATAAATCGAATCAGGTTTGTTTCTCTAGCGCTAGATCTAGCGATGTAGACTGACAGCTCGGTGCTGGCGATCAGAAAGAAAGGGCTCTGGGCTAACTCGCCCGCTGTGTTTCCCCCCCACCCTACCCCACCCTGTGGTGCATTCTGTCTGCTTGCGCACGTCACACATTCCCTCCATCCATCACATTGCTGTGACCTCTCCATCCCCGCATCGGAGAAGTGAGAGGCATGGCAGGCCTTGATAATCTAAACTGGCCTATCACGCGATGCGTTCTGCTTGTCTGTGCTTGCCACACCCTCCCTACTCAGTTGCTCCGGCCTTCATTGTTGACGCACATGGGCTCTCATATTCTTTGTTTCGCAAGATCAGCAACAAGTTTCTCAACTGGCGAGGTCTTGCATTATGTATAATTGGCCTATGCCATGTGCACAGCAGCAGCAATATTCCGCTATAACCGACTCACAAGTGTGTCTGATAACGCTATAGCAGTATTTTGTTTACAAAGGTAAAGAGGAGAAAAAAACGGGGTTTTAGAATAGCGCCTTTATAACAGACTTCTCGTTTTTTCCGGACTCGTTATAAGTGGACTCCACTGTAATGGTTTAATGATGGTCAGATGCATAAGTCTGATATGTCTAAAATGTAATACTCCACTCACTTCTCTCCCTCCCCACCGCCACCGTTTTTTCCCCTTTTGTTTCTGTTTAAAGGAACGTCGCATGTACTTTGTGGATGAAAAGAAGAACAAGTGCTGGACTAAAAAGTTGGAGCGTGAATTCCACAAGGCCTGTATTCCCAGTAAGTAAACATGGCATCTTATTTGAAATAGAATTTAGATGAAGAAGTATCCGTGCTCATAGTGCTGTGGGTCTGCTGTAGCTGATGAAGACTGTATTTGGACTTTCCCGGCAGATCTGCAGAAAGGACTACATTAAGAAAAAAAAAATCCCAAACTCTTACTGAAAAGCTAGTCACTTCTATTATTTGTAGTGATGAGGATCTGTTGTTCATATTCATTGATAAGGAGTCCTAAGATACAGCAGACCCATGATAACAATTCCTTAATTAGAAAAGTGTATGGACAATCAAATGGTATTTGGTAGCTGAAAAGAAGATTGGAGCTTCAGTGAATGGAGAATGGTTTATGCTCTTTATGTAAATATCCTTGCAACATTGTGCTCTAATAAGTTATCACAGGGAATTCTTTCAAATTTTGAAAGCAGCTCTAGAATCTTTTATCTTTTTCTATTTCTGTTTTATATTGGTTGGAAAGAATGTTGGTCTTGCATCACACTTGGGACTTCGGACTATGATGAGTTAGACAGTTTTGAGCAGTTTGTGACAAGTATCGCCTCTGTTTCTTAGTTGGCTCTCCTCTTTGTGCCCTGGCCTGTATCCCCTGATGCTCATAGAGAGGAGAAGGCAGCACTCAAGGATGTGATGAGTGTCTTTATTGCTGGGTCTACTTGTAAATGATAGATGTAGGCTGTGCTAATGGCCTGTAGACTTTTTGTCTGTCCTTTCCTATTATTTATTCATTATATTGTTTTATCTCTGTTTCAACATTATTATAATGATCTCTCCCCCGGGGCAGTGCCACTGACTGTAGTGTCTTTAGGCCATTCCCAAAGGGGGGACATTTCTCGTTCAAGCATAGTAGAATTGTAAATGGGCTGACTCATCATGTCACGCTCATAACTGTGCCTGATCTAAAACAGGGAACTGCTGCTTTTTCTTTCCTAATCCTTACTATTGTCATTTTCTTCTACTCCTTTTGTATGTTTGTCACTCTCTTGTGACCCGCTATTTCCGGGGTGCCTTAATAGTCGAAGCAGACATTGTGCTGTTGAAGCTAGAGAGGTGAGCAGAGTAAGTCTGATTCCCTGTAAAGGCTTCTCTGTTGACACCTACCCCTTGGCGCTCATATGACCTTATGCAGTTGCGAGCACCGTAAAACCTTCTTCTATATAAAAAATATATAATGATCTCTCTGGCAAGTGAAGTGGGTGGTAGGGTTGTGAATAGACAAGCTGTTCACCACCTGAAGATGCCGCCTCTCTTAATAGCACTCTTGAATGCCAACTATGTGCAGATTACATGCATATGATGTAGTACTCTTCGCTTGAGATAATGACAGTGAATGTTTGGTTTTATTATAAGGATCAACCATACTGTTTCCCTCCTTCAAATATGATCTGGGGATGCTAAGAAAGTTATTATGTTTGAGAATACAGTCTAGCATGTACATGGCATAATTGACGAGATGCAGAAATAATTTTGTTTTGTATGAATTTTGCTATGTACTATGTACATGCTTAAAATACCAAAAAAAATATATGTGTGATGAGAAAACATTTGGGGCATGAAAAGTCTTTTCATTGTATGTGTGGTTCACTATGTGCATGTTTTCTATGTGTGTGCTAGTAGATTATCTTTTTTTTTTTCAGAGTTCATTTTATGCAAAGTTTGTTTTACTAACTTAAATGTATCCATCTCTGCCATCTTTCCTCCATTCTTTCCTTGTCTTTTGTTATTACCTCTATGCCTAGTTCTGATCACATATGTGATCACATGTATAAACACATGCAAATCTTTAATTAATCTCTGATTTCAACACATTTCAACTCCACAGAGGATGCTAAAGAACATGGATCATACTATTTGGGCCTGAAGGGTGGCTTCAAGGTTCGTAGCTTTGATGTTGCGAAGGGTCCCATCTACGCATTTGTCACTGTCGCTGATCTTGACAATGACCTTTGTGTACCGGTCCTGGAACAGCTCTCCGGCAAACTGAGAAGGAGTAAGTATATGGGAATACTTAACGCTTTATTTTGGACATTTATTTAAATTTCTTAGTATTTCTTCATTAGAGGTTTTGAAAAATTATATATTTTTAAAAGTGATCCTGATAAACATGCTGATCAACTTCTCTTTTCTAGATACAAGCCCACTATAAGTATGATGGAAAGAGATGGGATAATATTTTGTCACTCTCAATACCGATGGCTGCTGCTTGGGAGAAAAAATAACAATACATGTTTTTTTTACTTAAGAATTATGTGGAGTATGAAATAATGGGACACTAAGTGATATGGACCTAGCTGAAAGAAATGCCATTATCTGTACTTAGTTTGAGTTTGACCAAATGAAAGGTGACTTTTGTTTAAAAGCAATATTAGTTTATGCTGAAATCGCCTAAGCTTCACGAAAACTTTAAGACAGAAAGGGCTGGTTAGTTTGGTAGTAAGGTGTTTGCTTTTCATGCCAAAGTATGTAAACCTGTTCAGACTCAGCTGAAGGATTTTTTTTTCGTTTTCATTTTTCATCAGATTTTTTTTTCACATGGTGTTAAGACCAAGTGCCTAATTTTCTCAGATAAAGACCACAGAATAGATTGCCTGGTGCACATTTTTGGGGCAACTTTTTAAAAAGGAAAATTTCAAGAAGAAACTACAATCAATATATCGGTGAAACAAAACCTGTTGTTTGTAATACTATAATATACTGAATAATAAAATGTATTGTTTTGTTTTTTTCACAGTCAGCTTCATACAGGACACACAATTTGTGGACCTCACACCAGGCATTAAAAACGCCACTGTATTTGATGTCCCGAAGCAGTGTGATGAGGTCAGTCTAGATTTTCAATTATACTACTGTATACTACAGGATTGCTTTTTTTTTTGTTTTTAGATATTTTAAATACAAAAATAGAAGTTTTGAATTTGTCATGCTCATTCATACATGAAAAAAAATAGGATGAAAAAAAGCTCCTTGACATTTCTTTGAACTTCTTGGAAAAGATTGTTTTCAGTCATGGAAAATTTGATGCCTTTGAAACTTATATGCTGTCAGATTAAACGTGTTGTGCAATACTTACTGGTACTATGCACTAAATAGAAATAGAACTGAAGAGATACAGAAGAGGCTATTTGGTGGACAATTTGGATAATGTGTTTGGATTATACTGAATATTGTTGGCAGTGAGAGTGAGAAAGACATTCATTCTTACTTTCTTCTTCAAATGAGCTTGGTTATAAGATAAGATAGGATACATCTTTATTGTTCAGTTCCTGGCACATTGGTTTGGTGTTCTGCTACGTAGACACATACACACACACACACACACACACGCACTCACTCACTCATAGACACATACTCACACGAACATGCCCACACACGCAGTCTTACTTTCCCATGCATAATAATATAAATGAACGGAAATATAACCCTCTGGTGCCCAGGTATAGAAATCATTGACAGAAAAATTTCATTTTCACAGAACATGTTCAAAAGGAAGTACAATAACCAAATTTGAAAGTTTCTTTCATCTAAAACTTGTATTAAAAAAGTTACAGACCGTGCCTAAAATGGCACATTAGGCATTTGGGTATTATGTGCCAGATATGTCACACTGGGTAGCGTTGAACAAATGTATCATGTTTTTCTTGGGTGGAATTCTTCAAAACAGTTTCGCTCCTTGTTCAGACAGAGATGAACCATACACTTCCTACACAAGATGTAGGTCTTTGAGTCATATTAAGGCGTTTGCATCGTTGCCGGTCGGCATGGAGAGGAAGATGATCCACGCGATCAAGCCGTGTGTCGACAGTTGGGGGCCTCACTTGAGTGCTAGAGCGTGAGAGAAACTGAGGACTCCCAGCTGCAGGTCGTCCAGGCAACCTTTCGACGGTAACCTGACTGTCGGCAATCGACTGATGGAAGTCACATAGCTTGACTGGGGGCTGCTGAAGCATCAGTGACGACGATATCTCAGCCAACTGGTGACTACCACCATGTTGATTGTGTCGTAGAACAAATAAATGTACCAATTTCGAGTCTTGACGTTTGCTTTGTAGAGAGCGGTGAGACAATCAAATAAATCTACCCCTCCCATGTGTTTGTTGTACGTGCGAATTACAGCAGGGCAATTTACTGCAGTTTTTTCCTTCAGTTTTTTGTCCCACCTGGTAACATTCTCAACAGATTCTGGTCCAACATAAGACGAAATGACGTCCACTTTCTTGTTGTCGTACTATCGAACGACGACGATACATGTATTGGAGTCAGCATCCACTAGACTCAGCCTTCAACTTGCAACCTTTCAAGCGGTTTTCACGGACAATTCCCACATATAGCAGTCCTTTCTCCTTCAACTGTTTCACCAAGTTTACGCTCAAAAAGAGGTTGTCGGCAAAAATTTTGTAATTCTTTCCATATTCCAAGTTCTTCACCATGTCCTTGACAACATCACCTCCCATGCCTAATTCAGATCTACGAGTATGAGCTCCATTTGAACCTTGATACACATCAAAGTCGTGCAGAGTGCCTTCACTTCCGCAACAAGCCCACAACTTGAAACCCCATTTGTGGGGTTATTTCCGAATGTATTGTTTCAGACTACGCGGACCTTTGAAAGATACCATAATTTCATGAACAAACTGATGCTTAGACGGAACAATCTTTTTGAAATTGGACTTTAGATCATGGATCCATGGACGGAGTTTCTATACACGATCATTGCTTGTGCTGTCATCATGAGTCTCATTGCTGACAAAATGCAATCGTTTTAAGAAACAAATTAAGTACCGGTAGTGAGTGTTTCATAGTTTGTACAAATACTCTTGTATAGAGAAAAATAACTTTATGAACCCTTACATACAGTCTAAAGACTGTTTACTGTATGTATTTACACTGAAATGAAGTCAATCTGCTTTTTTTATTTTTCCAGTCAACATGAACTTTTTGACATTTTACATTGAAACAGGACTATGTGATAAAAATCAGGACTCAAATGCCCAATGTTCCACATCTGGCACACAAAAACGTCCAGGGCTGCCCAGTGTGCCGTATTTAGACCATACCTAAAAACAACCCCATAAATCAAAATTTTAATGTTGAACATGGAATTTGATGGTGATAATATCTAAATCTACATTGTTTCAAAACATATATTAGGAAAAATTGACAAAATTATGTACCTGACGGTTGATGGTGATAGACTGAAGAAGAGTGGGTGCGGTTGTCTATTTCAAGCACAAGTGGTAAAAAACAGGAAGTTGAAAGGGGAAATTATTGCACAAAAAAATCCCCCAAGGGCACTCAGGGGATGATTTTCCAGTTACCTACCTCATGAAATTACCGAACATAACAAAAATTAATTAGTGCTTCCCCTGAAGCTGGTCATTTGACATGTGCCAGATATGGCACTGTGGGCACTAGAGGGATAAATAATACTAATGTTAAGCTAGATACTTACTCAGTGTTCTGATTGTAACTCAGTGGTGTTCTGATGCATGCTCCAAGTTCCAATGAATACTTGTAACAAGATGGTTAAGATGGAAAAATTATTTATTTTATGTTGATCAATAGGTAATAACTAGATCTATGTGTTGATATTTAATTATAATACAATTGATTGAGTATAAGGCAGATGTGAAAATTTTCCGGAAAGGATAAATATTGAGGATCGAATGCTAGATTGTAGGATAGCAGAGCTGGTCTATCATCTGCTATGTATTGATGATTCCTTTAGCCTTAAGGGTGAAGAGTATTCATTCATATCACTTACTTCAAGCTTTCAAATGTTTAATATGGGGCTCAAGTTTCAGTGCATTCTAGATTTATGGCAGTAGTGTTTTTTCTAAATGTAATATCTTTGCTGAGATTAGGCCATATTCTTGTTTATTCACGACCAGTTATAATTCACGACATCAACAGTGCTGTGTATGCAGCATCATTTTACCATGAACTATTCTTTTGTAATTCCATGGACTTCTTCTTGTCGTTTTGTTTTCCTTCTTTTACTAGATGGAAGGTACTGCTGGCAGTCCATTTTTTTCTTCCTCTAACTGCAATTTTTCAGTGGGGGAGTAGTACAAGAATACCTTTACTCTGCTCTTGCTTTATCTGGATCGATAACAACAACAGCTCTTGCTTTATATATATGGATATTTTAAAGACCCGCACTTCAATGATATCATTACCTTGAATAACATTTTCTCTTTTGATCTATTTTCGCCAGGCTGAGGAAACTGATGAACTCTTTGCTGCTTCTGTGGAAAGAGATCACTTCATCTTGGGTGTGTAAAGTTCTCGTCTTCTAGCCCGACATCCTGAGCTGACCACATATGAGAACTTGATGATGTTCCCCTGAATCCGGTTCCTTGTTCTTAGACCCAGTGCCATGGTTGTACTGTGATTTGCTTTATGCACAGTAGGCTCTTAATCTCAAACAAGACCAAATCGACTAACAAAACTGACCTCCATTTTTCTCAGCATTAAATGTGTGTTGGGGTAATTTTAAACTCTTTGAATCTCAGCCCCCTAGGATTGTTTAGGTGGGGGGTTTTTTAATTCAGAAAAAGATAAAAATGTTGGGTACATTTTTGTGAACTGCTTTCTCTTAAGGTATATGTATTTATTCAAGATCTCTCACTATGCACACACACACACATTCCATAACTGTAATGAGAGCTTCGAGCATGTTTGGTCAACATAGGATGTTGTGGGCTGGTTCATTTGTTACTCTATTTTTGCTGTTGTAGAAAGTCTTTTTGTGGTAAAAATTTCAAGCTGTCTTTCTTTGTGTTCAATTTGTGGTAGTCTTTACTACCGATCATGGAAATGTAGATAGTACCAAGACTTAGTTATGAAATGGTCACTCTGTGTATATATTTTTTAGTACTTTGTCTGATTGGAACAAATACAATTGGTTATGGTCACCAAAGTTTAATTTATGTGTCTGGATATTTTGCGTAAAGCTTAAAAAAAAGGCCAATTGAAACAAAAAATCTTTTAAAGATTATTACTTAGGAAGAAGGCAGCAGAAGTTGCCCTTTCTCATTAATTATGCTCAAACTCAATGTGTCTTGTACTAGAAGTTTTTATTAGTAGATATTTAGCTTTTGTTTACATTTTTCGTTTTGTGTGTCGCTTCAAGTTTCCATAATTGCCCACAAATATATTGGGGTACTTTTCCTTTATTTTTACATTTTGTTGTTTATAAAAGCAATGCTTTAAATGTTAGTTATGTTAGCTTTACCAGAAACTGAAGATCATTGTTTTATTGCTTGCCTCACTTAAAAGGCTTCTGTCCAAAGAATTCTCAACAGGTTTGGTAAAGATAAACATTTGTAAGAGAGGAATCTCATATAAGTTTAGACAATATTATGTCTGAAAACAGCTTTACTTTTTGTTGATCTTACATCTTATGGTTTAATTCTAAAACCTGTTGCAACGAACGAATTTGTTAAAATGTGGAATTGAAATAAAGCGTTTCCTGTTTAGTTTTTCATTTCATGTGTTTTTCATTTGATTTTGTCAGCCTGTAAAAGTTTTTCAACTTGTAGCTCTGTGTGTGAGTTTAACACCTTTTTGGCACAGTATGATTATCTGAATAGGCTGGACCTCAAGATTCATTGTCCTCCATCAGTACTGGTAGGACTAAGTCAATGGGAAGAGAGCCTTGGGAACTCTTCAAGCAACCTGAATTAAAATATATACTGTTTGAGATTCAAGCTAGGGTTGCCTGGACTGCAGTCCAGCTGGAGACCATGTGACTTACTGTCAACAACACTTCAACTTGAGTTTCTCTGGTGGGGGTTGTGGGTCTCTTCTTCAAGTTGCTACCTCTACAAAGTTCTGACATTTTTGTTGCTAAGACCCTGAGGTCAGAAACCGAATGTTCTGTCTCATCTATCAAAATTGTAAGATTATTCGGAGTCGTATCAAGATATTTAAAGAACAACATTTAAAAAAGCTTGACATGTGAAATTTATATTTTTTATGTCTTATTTCTTAAAACTAGGTAATGAGCAGACAGAACTTTGCAATTCTGGGGTAGCGAAGTGGCAGATCTGAAAAAGACAACATACTAAACGTGAATTCGAAGCACACAGGAATGTCGATGCTCACAGTGCTCTCACTTTGATGCAATTTTAGTGACCAGAAATGAGATTTCCAGTGACTTGACAGGCGACTAAGGTGCCTGTACTTTAAAATAGTTGATGGTTCTTGACTTGGTCCATTGTTTAAATGCCCGAACTGACGTTAACAACACGATTTCCTCCCTAGACCAGATGACAGGAATCCACCAGCTTCAATATGGAGCCACATCTGAACAAAAACAAACGATTACTTATGTATTTATAAAATATTTATGATATATCAAAAGCAAGCAACTATACAAGATATTTGAGTTGGTACAATGATAGACAACAGCCTGCCCGTCTGTCATCTGCTGGCCTATTACATTACTGCATAGATGACACACACTCACACACACACACAAACTTAGTGTATGGCTCAGAAAAGGTACAAAGTGGACGTAATGCAAAGCATATATGCATGTAGGTGTAATTCAAGAACCCCAAACGTATCCCTGCCATATTGATATTGAATAATTGATACTGATATTATAATATCTTGTATCATTTCTACAGTTACTTGCTTTTAACTTTATCAGTCTTATGCAGTTTTCCCCTTGAAAAACATCGGACCTGAGTATGAGGACCATTTTCCAATGAAAATGAGTCTAAAATTAAATAAATTGAACGTTGTTTAACATTTTGAAAGGAAACTTTCTTGAATGTTGTACTTTTGACATAGTGGGAATAAGACTTATTTTCCTATAATTTTTTTACAAGTTCGCCAAACTACAAACAGGCATTTGGCAATTGATTAGAAGGAAATAACCTATGATATGTGAATGACAGCATCAGAACCTATTAAGGTTGGAATTTGAAAATCTCCACAAACGGATTGACAGAACAAGGAAGTCGCCTACATGTCCATATATTTTATATAAAAGTTATGAAGTCATGTTTTATGGGAGTGTACACACCAGCAGACATACCGATATTTGAGGATTCTTTCTTAAATTAACGTCGAGACCACTTAATTGCACATCACAACCACCAGATTATACAGAACCCCCCCCCCCCCCCCCCCCCCCCCCCCGTCCTCTTAGGCTGATATCCAACGATAGACTAAAAGACCACAGTTGCGACAGGCGACAGTAAACGCGATGCTTCTGTATAATTGCTAATGTCCTGTCTTCCTGTGCGTGTACATGAGTGCACCTAAGCTTTGTAACATCAACTGCCATTGTAAACGATCAAGACAAATTTCTCCCTGCGATATGCATAAAGATTGTTATTGTCATTGAAGACCGCCGTATCGCGGTAGACCGGCAACTAAACCGGCACTCTTCAGGCATATCTGCTTTTCCTCAAACAACATATACAGTGCGAAAGCGAAAGTCATTCCATTCCGTTCCTGTTCTTTTGAAATCAATTAGATATTTATATCTGTCCCCGTCGTTTTATGCAGAAAAATTCTGAAATTATGCAAACTGAGCCCATCAATGTGAAATTATGCGAATGATTTAATTTTAAACAAAGAATGAAAGGAAAATAATAAGAAATTATGCAAACAATTATCAAATTTTGCTCAATTATTCGGGGTGCATAAAATCGCGGGGACAGCTATATAATATACATACATATATCTAGGCATAATGGCCAGTGCACACTGCCTTTCGAATTCATTTGATTGAATCGATGTCAGCTAGGTTTTCTTTGAAACCATGAGTGGGGCAAAAGCTACCACATTATGTCATTTCTTTTGCATTGTGGCAAAATTTAGCCGAATTTGACTGAATTTGATTGAGACCTCCATATTCAAATGTGTTTGTTTTTCAAGGTCGCAAGTCGAATCAGTCGTATTAATAAAGTATTAAAATTAAGCCAAAATAGTAGCTTTTGCGCTGGTTCTTACATTCTCGTGTGCTAGTCCATGTGTGAGTTGAAGCACCGCGCTCCGCTAACGTAGGCCTGTATATGCCGTTTGTTCATTCCACTTGGTCCTTACTGGACGTTTCCAGAGAGAGGACATGTCGTCCCCCCCCTTTTTTTTGCACTCTCTCTCTCTCTCTCTCTCTCTCTCTCTCTCTCTCTCTCTCTCTTTCTCTACTTCACACTAACACACACGCTCGCTCGCGCGCGCACACACACACACACGCACAAACACACATGCACACAGAGGAAAGCATACAATACACTATACCATTAAAATACTACATTAGGTCTATACAGTTACCTCCCCCACCCCTTCCAATACTAAGACATTTTATGCTCGGTACAGTGTATGCGTCCCCACAGAAGTGTTGTAAACATAATATTATCATCTCAAATCATCTGTGCTTATTATGTTTTTCGGCAAAGTGCATGTCATCATTGACGTCAGTGATCATGGGACCGTATCATCAGGCGCGGTTCGTCCATAGAACACGGTCGTGCAGTGCCGCCCAAAATGTTTTAATGTTCTATTACGTAAAACACCTAGAATAATTAAAGAAACCAGAAACAAACACTAGCCAAATATTATATCAAAACAAAGGTACTCACTGGCGCCATAACTGTCATATCTCTGTCTATAGCGTCGTAAAACTTTTACCATGCCATGCCAACGTCCACCCGCTTCAGCTAAACAGAAACGTATATTCAACAGTGTGACCTGACCTATAAACCGCTCTTGGGGATAACCCAAACGATGACGCCACTCGTTGTGAGTTTGGTGGTACATTAATATAATTTATAAGCCGGCACATCTCAAATGTGCTCCTGCCGAAACATAGCCCACAGTAGGCAGTCTAAAAATAAACACGACAGACCCTACGCTATTTTTGCCAATATTATGTAATTATGTGAGTCCCGGAGCAATCCAGCGGAGTGCTCAAATGAATTGTGATTGGTTCATTGTTTGTCTTGCCACTGTTTTGAGTGACTCTGTAACAGTGAACTGAGAGAGGTGAACGTGATCGTCCTATGAGTTGTGCCTTTGAAAGGTTTTGTAGTGGAGTAGTGAAAGTTATTACATATTAGAGTGCTCAGTTCCAATACAGGATGAACGAAATTGATTTTTGGCTAACAAACAAATTTAGTACTAGAAATCAAAGCGACAAGTAAAAAGAATAAAAATTAAAGCACGAGGCCCTCACTCACCAACCCAAAGATCCTAAAATTATACACCGTCTCATTTACTATGCCCTTGACTATCTTCAGCATGCGATAGCTTAATTATTAATATTATTGTGTACGCCCACTTTTTAGCCCCACGAGCCGCCCCTGCGTATCATGTAATTACATCCTTATTCCTCGCAGCTGGCTCCAGATACTTTCTCTCTCTCTCTCTCTCTCTCTCTCTCTCTCTCTCT
>NW_004797462.1:787782-788541 GCF_000002075.1 Aplysia californica | reverse complement strand
ATAAATAAATATATATATATATTATATTTAAACAGACAGTAGGCTATGTCCCTCCGCCTGTCTTCCTCTTTTTCGACTGCCTGCAAGTGTGCCCTGCGTGGTGGTTTCTGCAAGGCTTTCATGCCGGGCTGTGTGTCCGCACCAGACAAGATTCCTCCTTTTTACTGTAGCAAGTAGTCGTTCTCGTAGTCCATTTATGGCATTATAAATAATATGTACAGTATAACACGGATAGGTCGAACACAGAAGACTCGAAACAATCATGCATCCGTTGAACTGTGCTTACGGTCCCGATTTTTTTTCCTTCTTTATCTTAGTCAGATATCCCTCGAACTACAGAGGCCGGTCCCGACGAATTCGAGCTACCCTTGTTGAACTGTATTTTCAATTAGTGTCCATGCATCATCGTTAGTCTTGTGTTCTCCATACGGCATACTTCAATTAATTTTTTTTCTGAAGTCTTTCATCTCAAATGGTGCGATCTTTCTACCAGATAGTGAGATAGAAGGGACAATGTATGCATGTACATCAAGGAGTTCAAAACCTTCTTGACGTGCATGTAGTTTGAATGTGATGTGGAAGCAGATCTTGGTGCAGTTTTAAATTTTGTTAAGGTTGGATGGCATAGCGACTGTTGCCTTAAAAAACGAATTCATTCTGGCCTTGACTGAGTGTGACAACAATCTGATGACGACACCGCCGCGTCTTCGTATCTTACCCGCAGCAGTGCAATGCATGGTTCTCAAGACTGTAACCCCC
>NW_004797462.1:786366-787682 GCF_000002075.1 Aplysia californica | reverse complement strand
CCCCTCCCCTAATCCCAAGGAATAAAAAAAACCCTCAAAAAACAAACAACAACAACATTCCAATCACCTCGAAATGAATGATTACCCGTAACTTAAACTTTTCGGATCCGGTTCTGAAATAGGCGAAGCCGCGTCACGACAAGACCCCTTAAAATAAAACCACCCATCTCTCGAGAAACAGACTGCACCATCCAAGATGGCTGACGATACAGGAGCAGAGGCGGAGAAAAAATTCGATGGGATGGAGCGGTGGGCGGGGCGTGTGGCGTTAGTGACAGGGGCCACCGAGGGCATCGGAGAAGCTATCGTGGAGGAGCTGGTCAAAGCGGGCATGACTGTTGTGGCCGTGGCCCCAAAGGTGGACGCTCTGGTGGTGAGTGACACATTTTTGCATGTTTTAGTATTTGTAAGAGTTTTACAGCCCTTACAACGTAGTTTGGTTAAATGGTCGCGGGAGATTTGAGGTGTTACAAGGGGGTACCCCCCAAAAACAAACAAACAAACAACAACAACGAACAAACAAAGAAACAAAAACAACAAACAAACAAACGAAACAACCAAGAACACCCCCCCACCTTAAAATATAACCAAAATAAAAGGGGAGATATAAGAACGAATAGATGTTTGATAGCAAAGAAGGAGCAAACCACACCAGAGCATCCACCAACCACCTACAAATAAAACAGCCGCAACCAACAACTGCAACCCATGGGCCAACATCAACTACAGCAACAATTCTGTTGACATGGTAAAAAACCCACAATAACAACAAAGACGACCACAATTGCGACAACATGCCATAACATACCAGAGGTAATCTTAGATACATTATAAACTATACGAATTAAAAAAAAAACAACAACCAATAAACTCGCAGGCAAGAAAAACAACATTCAAATCTCAGCATCAAGCAATGGTCGCTGTTCTCGTTTTGCTGGCGTCGTTATTGTCGTTGTTGCTGTTATTGTATTGTTCTTGATAGCTAACTATTCTATTGGTCGTTGGTTCAGCAGTTGAACATTTTTTCATTTATGTGGCATTAGCGAAGCAGTAAGACATAGTCTCTCTCCCCCCCCCCTCACCATTTCTACTTTGAAAACACCCTTACCCCCACTCCCTCACCCCTACAGTTTCTTCTTCGTAAACACCCCCACCCCCAACCACCATCCCCCTTTGAAAAAAGAAAAAGCCAATAAAATAGCAAGTTTAAAAATAAATCAAAGCAAAAACATCGGTCATTGAAAGGGCAATACGTAGTCGTGAGAGTGCGTCACAGAAGCCGGTTTGGCAGCCATGGGCACCACCAGGAAACAGTT
>NW_004797462.1:783895-786010 GCF_000002075.1 Aplysia californica | reverse complement strand
GTAATTAAAAAAAATAAATAGATAAATAGATTTTTAAAAACCTATATATTTTAGATAATGAAGGAGGCAGGCTTCGGCTCTTTTCTGCCAAGGCCAGCCCAGGTTGAGGGGGATACGCAATTCCAGTAGAAAGGCCGAGCTACTTGTACTCGGTAAAAATTCTCCCCACACGGAAATCGAACTCCGGTCTTCTACTTCTACTTCTACTTCTACGCGTAACGATAAAGGACCAATTCTGCTTCTCTACAGAAGCAAGAACAAAATTTAATGTTGTTCAATTTACGGTGTTACTACGTTCTCATTACGTCCTGCTGAAACGTGGCCATTTTACTACAATTGAACAAACAAGCAGGTGCATGTTTTTTGGTTTTGACTTTTTTGTGAGTGGTTGGCGGATGCGCTGGTGTGTTTTGCTCCTTTTCCCCTATCAAACATCTCTACTCATTATCTCTACTCTCTTTTTTTTTTTTTTTTGGTCTTTGTTACTCTCTTGTAAAACCAGTAATCTTCGGCACTTAATGCAGAGGAAGCAGCGGTAGGAGGGCAAATGCGAATCCTTTACCAGACCACAAGGACACTTTCTGGAAAATACGGGAAACATGAAGTACCAGTAAAGGATCAAGAGGGGAAAACTATTTTTGGAAAGGAAGCTCAGTCCAAACGATGGGTAGAGCATTTCAACAGTCTCCTGAACAGACCACCACCGAGTAACCCACCAAACATCCTGCCAGCAAGAAATGAGTTACCAATCTGCTGTGATGCTCCTTCAAAACAAGAGATTCTGGATGCCATTAAGAAGCTGAACAAAGGTAAAGCGGCCGGTCTCGACAAGATTCCACCTGAAGCCCTAAAAGCAGATGCCAATGTGACGGCAGACATCCTCCTCACACTGTTTACCAGGATTTGGAATGAGAGCAAGTTCCCAAAGGATTGGAAAGAAGGACACCTCGTGAAGCTTCCAAAAACGGGGGATCTCAGCAACTGCAGCAACTGCAGAGGGATCACTCTTCTCTCAATACCAGGTAAGGTCTTCAACAGAATCATTTTGGAGAGAATCAAGACAGCAACGGATCCAAGACTACGGGATGAACAGGCTGGTTTCCGGAAAAATCGCTCAACCACCGACCAGATTGCCACGTTGAGGATTATTGTGGAACAGTCTCTGGAGTGGAACTCCCAGCTGATCGTCAACTTCCTTGACTATGAGAAGGCTTTTGACAGTATAGACCGAGCAACACTATGGAAGATACTGAGACACCACGGAATCCCACAGAAGTTTTGGTGAACTTCATCAAGAGCATGTACGCAGAGACAAGTTGCAGGGTTGTACATGATGGCCAGCTCACTGACAACTTTGACATCAAGACTGGTGTGAGACATGAATGTTTATTATCACCGTTCCTCTTCATATGGGCAGTTGACTGGCTGGTGAAGGAACCACCAGAGGACACAGAAACGGTATAGAGTGGACCCCATGGACACAGTTGGACGATCTGGACTTTGCAGATGACTTGGCGCTTCTGTCACACACTCAGGAACAGATGCAAGCAAAGACGACAATTTTAAACGGCCTATCAGAGTCTGTTGGATTGAAGATCCACCCCGCAAAGTCGAAAGTCCTAAGGATAGATGCACTGCTAAAGGAGCAGGTCACAGTACAAGGAAATGCACTAGAAGACGTCGAATCCTTCTGCTATATTGTGAGTATAATTGACAGAGAGGGGGGAACAGGTGCGGAAATAAAGTCCCGCATTGGAAAGGCACAGACTGCATTTATTTCTTTGAGCAGGATTTGGAGGACCAGGGATATCTCATTACGAACAAAGCTCAGAATTTTCAACTCAAATGTGAAGCCAGTCTTGTTGTATGGATGTGAGACGTGGAACGCATCCCATACGTGTATAAAGAGGATCCAGGTTTTCTTGAACAAGTGTCTGAGGGGGCTGCTGAGGATCAAATGGACAGACAAGATCACCAACGAGGAAGTATTAAGAAGAACCAGACAGAGCCCGGTCAGAGATGAGGTGGGAAGAAGACGTTGGCGATGGATTGGACACACTCTCAGGAAGTCAAGCAGCTGCATAACAAGAAAAGTGTTAGATTGGAACCCACACG
>NW_004797462.1:781976-783604 GCF_000002075.1 Aplysia californica | reverse complement strand
ATTTAATAATAATAATAATAATAATAATAATAGATACAGCATTTGCTTAGCCCAAATTCCCGCTAAACAGCAAGTTCTATATACGCTTTACGATCTATAATATTACCCCAACAGATCTGATAGCATTCTGAAACAATCTCAACTTCCTGTCAAGCATACAACAACGCAAGCTGATATTTCACAGGCGTATTACATAAATAATAAATAACATTTGTATACAAGGCAAATTCCCGCTCAGCAACAAACTATATGCGCTTTACTATCTATATTTGACAACATTATACTGACAAATACTGACCTAACTGTGTTGGTATTATGTCCCGTAAAACTCGTTCTAAAACATTAACGTACTGACAATTAATACTGACTTAATTGTGTTGCAAGTGCCGTAGAACTCTTACTAAAACACCAACGTGCTGACAAAGACTGACCTAGATCTAATTGTGTTGCAAGTTCCGTAAAACTGTTACTTAAACAAACTTCTTTTCTTTCTTTCTTTTTTTCTCTCTTTTTCTTTCTTTCTTTCTTTTTTTCTCTCTTTTTCTTTCTTTCTTTCTTTTTCTTTTTTACCTTTTTTTTTGCAACCCCTGCAGGTGAAAGTGGCGGAGTTCCGTGTAACCGGCTACAGCGGGTCCCTGGTGCCCATGACGTGTGACTCCGGCTCGTGCGACAACGTGAGCAGCCTGTTCGCGTCCATCGAGTCAGACCCGGACATTGAGGGCGTGGACGTGTGCATCAACAACTCCACCTTGGCGCTGGGCGAGTCCTTCCTCAACGGGGACTTCCTCGCCTGGAAACACATGTTCGACGTATGAAAATGGATGTTGTGGTTTTTAGTTTCAGTAAGGTTTTCTTTACGGCTCTTAAGGTCATATGAGCGCCAAGGGGTGGATGTCTACAGAGAAATCCAAACGGGGAATCTGGCTTACTCTGCTCACCTCTCTAGCCTCAACAGCACAAAGTCTACTTCGACTATCAAGGCACCCCGGAAATAACAGTTCACACGGGAGTGACAAACATACAAGAGAAGTAGAGGAAAATGACGATAGTAAGGGGGAGGAAAGAAAAAGCAGCAGTTCCTTCTATGTTGTTCCAGCACAGTATGAGCGTGACATTGATAAATCAGTCCATTTAGAATTCTACTGGGAATTCATTTGGGAATGGCCTAAAGACAATTTCCGTCTGTAGCACTGCCCTGGTTTGGGGGGGGGGGGGGTGTTGTGCTTAATTTAAAAGTACTGTATAATCTAGACTATGATCCAATTGCAACTTCCATGTGTGTAGTTCTTTGGTTAAGTTATGTTTTCGAACTGTTTGTTTTGTCTCAGCACCGTAAGTCGGCACTGCCCGTCCCCAGTCCTCTCTTTTTTCCGTAGGTGCGTTACGCCCCCATTGACCCAATTTGGGCCATTTAGGAGGTGGGCTCCGACCTTGCTTCTGTCAGGGTCAACCTGGTCTGAGCGGGATACAACGTCCCAGCAGAAAGACTGAGATTAAATGTATTCTATTTTTAAAAAATCCCCACACGCGAATCAAAAGTCTTCTGTTCTCTCTCTCTCTCTGTCTCTCTCTCTCTCTCTCTCTTCCTCTCTCTCTCTCTATCTCTCTCTCCCTCCCCCCCCCTCTCT
>NW_004797462.1:722191-777480 GCF_000002075.1 Aplysia californica | reverse complement strand
CCCCCCCCCCCCCTTTCCCCATTTTACATATCTCGTTGATCTATTCAGTTAAAGCCAAAATTCACACCTGATTACATTTTAACGGAAAATGGGTCCAACTTCGCCGGGCTGGTCATGTCTTTAGAATATCGTTAAATTTCAGGATCCCAAAGCCAGTATTCTGAGTTGTCCTATTGAAAGTTGAAAGCGTTAATTTGGTGCACCAAAAAAAAAAGTGTCACAAAGACACCCTGAAAATGTCTCAGAAGGACTTGAACTTAATAATAAATCTTTCGACAGACCTACTTGGAAAGCAGCAGTCACAGTGCAGTGGGCAGCTAGTCATAGGGCGCTTCTCGAATGGGAAAGGCTAAAGCCAAGAGTTGCCCGCAAGCTGCGCACATCCACGAGTGGAAATGAAGCTTTAAAAATAAATGTTCAAAATGTGGTAAACTTCTGTTTACCAAAATTTTTACTGATGTTGGTCTTTCATACTGGTCATAGCAAAAGCCACAAGTCACCTTAACCTTTATTACGAGGGCTGACCCACAGAAAACCGGAATTTGACTGTAATTTGAAAACTATTAAATATTTTCACATTCTGTAAACCCACATTTGTAAAACAATCATTAAGGAATTTCCCTATTGAACACCATGAGCATCACACAAACCAAACGAACACAGCAGTTCTCCAAAGATGGCTACCCCCTTGGAAAATTTGTCAAGGGTAGAAGTGGGGTCTGTCATTCGGTTTCTGATCGCAAAAGGTCTCAAACCTATAGAAATACACACTGAAATAAAGTCTGTTTACGGGGGAAAAGTAATGGCAAAGTCACAGGTATATGAGTGGTGTAGTAAGTTCAAAGCCGGGCATACGGATGTCAGTGACAAAGTTCACCCAGGACCTTGTTTTTCTGCAAAGACTGAGGACAACAAGAGCGGCGTTAACGAACTCATTCAAACAGACAGGCGCCTAAAAAATTCGCGAAATTTTGAGTTTGTAAAAAAAGCAAGAGCAAAAAGTGCACCTGGAGGAGATGGCGTGTCTTATAAGGTGTTCAAGTATTGCGACACGCTGAGACACACCCTCTTTGAGATGCTAAGAGGCCTTTGGAAAGACAAAGAAATCGTCAAAGATTGGTGCAGAGCGGAGGGCGTGTATCTACCCAAAGAACAGAATGCAAAGGAGATAGGACAGTTCAGACCTATTTCAATCATCAACGTGACGTGCAAGATCTTTATATGGGAATACTTGCAAAGAGGACTGTAGCATATTTGCAAAGTAACGGCTATGTGGATGAAAGGGTTCAGAAAGCCGGGGTACCAGGGATCCCAGGCTGCATCGAGCATGCTTTCACCATTTGGGACACAATCCAAGAGGCCAAGAAAAACAAGGAAAGTTTAAACGTAGTGTGGTTGGATCTGGCGAATGCCTACGGGTCTGTTCCCCATAAATTGCTGATGAAGGCAATGGATTTTTTCTACGTCCCGCAAGAGGTGCAAAACATCATGAAAGAATACTATAGTAACTTCCAGATGCGATTCTCAACCGCAAATTTCACAACGGAATGGCACCGACTAAAGATTGGGATTGCAGCTGGCTGCTCTATATCGGTCATCTGGTTCATCCTGGTAATGGAGATGCTACTGAGATCTGCAGAATGCTGTGAAGAAGAAGCAAAGGTGAGATCACCAAAGAAAGCCTTTATGGATGATGTGATCCTACTGACAAGAGATGGAGACACAATGCAAAGTGTGTTGAATCGGCTCGATAAGCTTATCACCTGGGCCAGGATGAAGTTTAAAGCTAAAAAGTCTAGAAACCTGACTATTCACAAAGGAAAACAGAAGCAACTGAAGTTCACAATGGCAGGGGAGCAAATGCCCACAGTAAAAGAACAACCTGTCAAAAGTTTGGGTCGGTGGTACTCAGGAACTCTGTCTGATAGGAGTCAAGGCGTGGAAATCATGAAGCAGGCTGAAAATGGGCTGAAAGCAATTGACCAGACAAAGCTTCCAGGAAAGCATAAGATATGGTGTCTACAGTTTGCCCTCTACCCTCGATTGGCGTGGCCACTGACAATGTATGAAGTTGCTCTGTCAAGAGTTGAGATGATCGAAAGAAAGTGTAACAGCTACATCAGGAAGTGGCTGGGGCTACCCCGTACCATTAACACGTCATCCCTGTACAGACATAGAGGTGCGCTTCAACTACCTCTCACGTCAATCGTGGAGGCAAGATTAGAACCGTTTTGATGTTTAGAGAATCAAGGGATAAGGAGATCAGTGGAAAACCTCCAGATGTCAAAACAGCCAGAAAGTGGAAGCCAAAAGTTGCAGCTAACGAGATCATCTCTGCTTTGGAGCATGGTGACATTGTCGGTCCAGCGCAACCTGACAGATTAGGGCTAGGTAATGGCGACTTTAGACCTTTCAGGAAAATGTCTCAGCGAGACAGAAGAAAAGCTGCAACAAGACATATACAAAAGATGGAGGCAGAGGGGCGAGAAATTCATCTCATCCAGTGTAGCCAGCAAGGACAAATGACCAGATGGGAAGAGCATGTAGTGGAAAGAAAAGTCGGGTGGAGTGACATCTGGAAGTGGAATACATCAAGGCTAAGCTTTCTTCTCCGGTCTACGTATGATGTTCTGCCTTCACCGGTGAACCTTGTCAGATGGAAGGTACAGGAGGACAACAAGTGTAGATGCGGTAAGCTAGGAACCATGAAGCATATTTTGTCAAACTACAACGTGGCTCTTAACAGATACACCTGGAGGCACAATGAGGTGCTGAAAGTGTTCACGACAATGGCGACAGAACAGGTGGAAGAAGGAAAATATGCCCCCAAGATACAGAAGCATGGACCCACCAAGATTGCGTTCGTTCCGCAAGGAAGCAATGTTACCAAAAGAAAGAAAGCGAACGAAGCTATGGAAGACCAGAGCGGAGGCACATGGGAGGTAGCTGCTGACTTAAAAGGCTT
Organism: Aplysia californica; assembly: GCF_000002075.1. Taxonomy (NCBI): domain Eukaryota; kingdom Metazoa; phylum Mollusca; class Gastropoda; order Aplysiida; family Aplysiidae; genus Aplysia; species Aplysia californica. Next base: position 774,515 of record NW_004797462.1, on the reverse strand, counting down.
TGAGAGATTCTTCCCCATTCCAACTACGAAAAAGCCAGACATTGTGTTATGGGAGGAAAAAGACAAAGAGGTGCACTTGGTAGAGCTCACGGTGCCCCACGAGGACAATATCTATGCCGATCATGAGCGGAAAGAAAACCGTTACGAGGCACTCGCCGAACAATGTGAGGAGGCAGGATGGAAGGCAACCCATTTTCCGGTAGAGGTAGGATGCAGAGGTTTTGTAGCAACAAGCGCCCGTAAGTGGATGAGAGTGGCAGGACTTACTGCAAAGAAATGCAACGAAATCACAAACTCCCTCCAGGAGACAGCAGAGAAAGCCAGTCACTGGATCTGGTTGAAGCGAGAGGACTCAGGCTGGAATGAATCCTAAAGTTGGCAGCAGAGGAAAACAGTCGAACTAACATGGAGACCTCACATCGGTGAGGGGGCTCGGTGCGTCAGAAAAGCTGTAGAGAGGAAGAGCCCGAAACAGCGACGCATTCTCTCCTGATGATCTCCATGCTAGAGTCCGGGATACGGAGCGTTCGGCGGTGAGCAGTGCATACAGCTGTTTAGACTACGTACCAAGTCGCTAAACATTTCAAAGTCGACTGTCCATAGGATAGTGTTTGATGAGCTGCGCTATCGAGAGGTCTCTGCTCGATGGGTCTTAAAAGAGCTGACAGCTGACCACAAGACGCAACGTGTTGAAGTGTCTCAGACTTTGTTGTCGCCAAGCTGTCATGGGAGTCATGAACGCATCTGGAGACTTCCAACAATACGATGAAGCATTCCTGAGAAGCATTATTACAGGTGATGAGACTTGGATACGCCACATGACCCCTGAGACGAAGAGGGACTCAATGGTTCGGAAGCACAAGTCTTCATCTCCCCCGAAAAAGTTTAAAGTTCAGCCATCGGTGAAGAAACTCATGGCCACGGTTTTCTGGGATGCTAAGGGTGTTCTGTTTCTTGACATTCTGGAACCAGGAAAATCTGTTAAAGCTAACAGATACAATGTACTGCCAGACTCTTGATAAGTTGTTGATAGAGGTTGTGCGCCGAAAGAGACCAGGCCGGTAGTCCAGCGGGGTCATTTTACAGCATGACAACGCAACGTCACACACCGCAAACGCTACGAAAAACTGGATCCAAAGGTTCGGTTGGAAAGTTCTGCCACCCCACCCCCCTCACAGTCCTGACGTGGCCCGGTCAGATTACCACCTTTTGGACCAATGAAACGCCATATTTCTGGACAGCGATTCACCGAAGACGAAAACCTCGTGGAAGCCGTGAAAGATTGGTTGAAATCCCTTGACGAAAAATTCTTCAGGGAGGGTATCTTCTCCCTGATCCAGCGATAGGAAAAATGCGTCTAGCGGGGTGGTGATTACATTGAGAAATAAAGCACATGTTGAAGTATGATGTGTTACGTTTTTATTATAATAGGACAAAGGTTGTTGCTGTTATGGACTTTTCCGGTTTCCTGTGGGACAGCCCTAGTAGTATATTATAATAATGTGTATCATTTCAGTCCATCGGTTAAAATGCAGTCATACAGTCTTCACAAAAAGTTAAGGATCACTTGCAAAAGAGCACAAAAAATAAAAATCAGCAAATCAAATAATTCATTCTTTAATATACAATGTACATATTCATCAATCCATGAGTGCAACAAAGAAATTTCTTCATCAGTCACAATTGAGATCGAAATGCAAGATTCCCAGCGCTCAAAAGGGACCCACCCTCAAAATCGAAAATCACAAAAGAAAGGCTCGGGGAATGTTGTTCCATTTTTGTTACAGCGATCCAAGCAGCTGCTTGCGGGCAAAGGGTAGTTCTCCCGAACTCTCCGATCAAGCTCAGCCTACAACTGTTCAATAGGATTGAGGTCTGGACAGTTGGCAGGCCAAACCATGTGGGTAATCCCCGCCTGCTGCACGAAGGCGTTGACGCCGTGGACCTGTGCGGCGTGGTGTTGTCGTCCTGAAGGACAGCAGCAGGCCCAATCTGCTGCAGCGCTGTGACGATCAGAGGTCAAAAGATCTCCTGCAGATACCGCTGCCCTGCCAGGATGCCTAGCTGTGAATGGTGGACACATGCGCTTCTAACAATTCCATGGACCTTCGCGAACTTGAACTGGTCGTTTTCTTTGATATTGCTGAGACTTTTTGAGACCCTTTCTTTTGTGATTTTCGATTTTGAGGGTGGGTCCCTTTGAGGGCTGGGAATTACGCATTTCGGTTTCGATTGCGATGAAATTTCTTTTGTAAGGGGTCCTTAACTTTTTGTAAAGACTGTACCAGTAATAGAGCTCTGTGCAATTAGAATAGTCACGGAGGTCTATTATTATTATTCTATCAGTTACTAGTGTATACATATCTAATATGTCTGAAGACGAGAAACCCATTTTTTAAATTTGGGCCTTGGGGTTACAATGTAATGTCTACATGACATGTTGGTATGACGTGTTTGGAAAACGAATCTTCCAAGGATTCGAACAAGAATCATCCGTACTACGGCCTGTCTAATACACCCTAATGTGCCCCTCAACATATCTCACTTGAAATGTCTTAAAAGTTAGACCCTTGGAACAAACGTGTCGGGATCGCCAACCACTAGGGTACTGGGTGGAGTTCAGGTGACGTTTCACTAAAAGTAAGCCTATGCCATCACTGCTACGACTACCGTCATAAAATAAATTGCGAAACTGAATAGGTTTAAGTCGCCCCTTGCTACAATTTAGTTCTAGCATCTGCGTTTGTCGCGGCCGCGATTTTTGGCATTTTTTGGTCCGCGAATCGCGGCCGCGATTCTTGCAGTTTTCAAAAAAGACAAAACAACAAAGCTACTTCATAACATATAAGACATGTATTTTGATAAGTTTTAAGATGCCCATGTGTAGGCTATCTATTTTCAAGTGGAGAATATAGGCCTACACATATATGTAAATCATCTCTTTCTTGTGTTTTAATTTGTTGTTGTGTTAATTTAAAAAAAAACTGTTCTGATGATTTGTTTTTCCTTTTTTGTGTTTATAGCCTACTATACACCGTAATGTCATTAATTTGAAGATGTTCCTACCTTTTAAAAAATATAAATGTGTTATGTTATAGCGTGTCTCCACCCCACCAAAACCGAATTCTGACACTGGCACGTTCCAAATGTGTGTGATTCCATAATTTACATAATTGTAATTATCCTGTAGGCCTCCTTTTTCTTGAATTACACACGTTTAGGGTTAAAACAGCCAATCCTCGGATAGGTGGACAAGCGCCCTAATTTGTTAATTTTAGTGGTTATAAAATTTATAATTTATTATATCCGTGCTGTTTTGATTTCATTCTGTTGTGAAACCTTTATTTTTACACGTACTTTTACACTCGGGGCGACTACAATAAATGATACATGTACTCTGGATGCTTAAAATAACAGAGCACAAGAAATTCCTGTGCTTTAGATTGTTACCTCTATCAACATATTGTTATATATGTCGTCACAGAGAATTGAAAGCTAGAAAACTAATGGCAACTTTTGGCCAAAAAAATGGCAACGAACGCAGATGCTAGTACAATGTAAGGTTACTCAGGAGGCAGGATCCAATTTAACGTACATCTCCAATAGGACCCAGCCAAATTGTAAAATTCGTAAGGTGCCTTTCTCAAGGACACAGCGTCGGGCCGAGCTGAGCCTCGAACTCTCAATTCCACAATCAAGAGTCCGGTAGCCTTACCACTGGACTGCCGAGGCACCAGTGTATCGTCTTCCTCAGTGGAATTCGAACTGGGCTTTGCTCTACTTTCTCTCTCTAGAACTACAAGAGGTATTTTCCGTTTATCCTTTGCTCCATTATTTTTCTAAAAGCTTTCGCCTTTGGCTTGGTGAAGAGATCAGATACAGGACCTCCGAAGGTAGTGAAGAGCAATTGCGTTTGTTGCCCCCCCTCCCCCCCAAAAAATTATGGTACAACCGCTATATGCCCTCCGGCTAGACTTCTGAGCATTTCCTTTGTACTCAGACTTATTCGACTCAGCCACAGCACACCTGTTTTTACAATAGCTCTTATGGTTTCTACTGCCCTGGGGCTTTGTTTTTGGGACTGGTTTTAAGTGCAGTCAGATTCTGTGGACTGTAATTACTGTAAGTGTGGTTCTGTTTACAACATGCTGGTTTGAATTTGAATTCTCCTTTGTCTGTTTCAAACGTCCGAGTTGAGTTCTTGGAGGTACCATACTCCCCCCCCCCCCCATCTTTTCTTTAAAGTATCCTTGTTAAGAATGGTATTTCCTTCTTTGTTGGATATGAAGCATATCGGGTTATTAATATTATGGTCCTTTCCTTTCCTCATCTGCATGCTGTCACTTATTTGCTTGGTTTTATCTAATTAAAAATTTAAAAATGTTTGCCACTTTTCTTCCACATCTTGATCTCAGGTAACAGCTAAATCACATGCACACCTTAGTCAGTGATGTCAACTTCGATTGCCATCATCTAGCGCATGTACTAATTAAAGGTCCGCTATGGTGAGAATATAAGTTATAACACTTGATTGTCATTGTCGTAAAAGCTAATACTAATTATAATAGTGATGGCATTAGATCAACATTACATGTATCTATCTTAGTATCTATATATATGATGATATGTAGCATTAGCAGCAAGCAATATCTTTTTCTTTTCAGGTCCATGATATCTTGATGAGATCCATCGACCAAATCCCATAAAACAAGTGGAACTAATATATTAATAAACACGAGCCACAGCCATGTTTACCGATCGAGACAACCAGCCAGGTCATCAAGCAAGACTTGGCAGCATCTATTCACTATCCCTGTATGGGCTATCGATAGGCTAGGCTGTTATTTATATCATTTACATGTTGTACATTACATGAGTGAGCCTGCTTACGTTCTGTGTCGACTGACTTCTACCTGTCACAGGTAGGCCTACATGTAGTCAGTTTACGTAGAACGTAAGTCCAATTTATCTATCATTTCTTGATATTTTTGTACTACAATGTACTGATATGGCCTCAAATTACAGCCAAACAAAGTAACACAAGCCTGCTCCTAGCTGACAGCACCATCCAGACAACGCCACGCTTCACTTGTTGCGATTTTTGATATAACTCAAAGTGTTACTTATCACCTTGAACACGACATATGCTCAAAGCCTTGGAAAATTGAATGTTTACGCCTACCCCATACCTTCAAAATGTTGACTAGTCATCAACACAGTGCTTATGGGTTTGAACCTTTATGTTAGGAGCTGTAATTTAAAAAAAATAAAAATTCTTACATATATCTTTCATCATCTGTGCAGTATGATAGATGAACAGAATATATGCGAAAATGGAGCCAGAGCCTTTCAAAAAGTGTGTGGGAGTGTTTTGGAAGCAGAAAGCACACTGGCTTGCGAGAGGGTCTTTGACATTTTTATAACAGTAACAGCCCTGTCAGCACAACCAACCATGTATGTTGAGAGTTGTACATATTGCACAATAAGCCAGCGAGTTCATCTGTGAAATGTGTACATGAACCAGATGTCAGAAGTCTTGCTTCACGCTTCACAGGGCTCATAATTCATCTCAAAGTACTTGAAGGGTCTATCTATAATTTCAGTGAGCTGTCATATCTTCAGGTCAAGAAGACACATGACCTTTTCAGCACTGATCAAACAGGCTCATTGTTGTGAAGTGGCTAGTTCATTGTCTCTGAGATACACACATAGCTATTTTTCTACTGTGGCTTGTAAATAAATGTATAATATAACATGAAATGATGCAGTTCTCAGCTTTTCTCTGGTACGTCTCCATTTTTTTTGTTGGCCAATTTTTATTCAACAATAATGGTCACCGTGAAGCAGTATTTCCTTTAAGTGTTACCTAAAAAAAACAACAACCAAAAAACAAAAAAACTCCACAAAAAATACTTCAACACAATCAACAAACAATTTGTTATATCATTGTACTTGTGGACATTTTTTTTTTCGTCTTTTATTCATTTTAGGGGGAGGGGATTTTTTAAAAGATTATTTTGTTTTCCTGCTTCTTGACCAGACAGAGCTCTGCCCACAGAACGGCTAGAGTGGTCACCGTATATACAAAAAATAATAATAATAATAATAATAAAAAAAAAATAAAACCAAACCACAACATCCGTTCTATGGTCAAAGGTTGCCAAGGCAAGAGGCAGGGAAACATCAAAGACATCATTTAGCTGTAGGTGCACCATTGCTCAAAGACACCACGCTCTCTAACAACTTTTTTCACGCCATAACAGAGCAAGTATAAAAACGGAACCAGACTCCAGACATTCACCATCGAGATTTAACACGCTCACGCAAGCATACACCTTATCCACACTGCTGCAACTTCCAAGTTCTTCATTTTGTCTTTTTTTGTGTGATTAATTAGTTATCATATTCTTAAAAAAGAAAATTGATAAACACTCACGACATTTATCTTACAATTACCAAAACAACAAAACATTGTTAAAACAACAATTTGAGCATACACAATTTTTTTTTATATCTGACTATAAAAAATATAGACTTGAATGAAGAAATGTTCAAATAACTATGCAATATCTTCCTTTCAAAAAACGTTTCATGGAATTAGAAGGCCTTTACAATTTTAATTTGAAGTGCGGTTTTCTCTCATATGGAATATAGCAGCAGATGGACAAGAAGCACACAAGCCAGGCACACACCACAAACAGCTATGTACAGTAGTAACCATCCAGTCTTCCATAGATCAGCACCAAAAACCCATCAGTCCATCCGTTCCAGCCAACCAGCCACACTCAGACCACGTTCACCCTCAGACAGACACACACACAGTAGCACTCGCCAACACATACGCCCACACATCCCTCCAGTACATGAAAAGGCCATCATACAGGATTCACATGAAAAACCCGAAACACAAAGCACATCAACTGGTCAACACGGGAACCGGCCGCCACAGGCGCCAGGCGCGTTGTCCGAACAAACAGCCCACCCCTCTGCAGATATGTGAACGACGCGAGGGAAGGAGGAACAAAAGAGGGAAGCCATGATGTGGCGGTGGTGGCAACGACCATGACGATAAAATGATGATGCGATGAACTTGGTGGTGGGTGACGTAACAACATGTGGTGACCCAAGTGTGTATAAGATGAAGCATGAGCATGACAACCTCCCCTTTCAACACAGTATGGAGCCCCCCTAACAGCTCCGGATTAAAACAAAACCCCAGTTAGATTCACGAACGAAAATAATGGCTAAAAATGTTCAGAGTTGCAGAGAACCTCAAAATATATCCATAAATTCATGCCCGGAAAATGGTGTAGACAATATGGAAGCCACTAAAAACAAAAGCCTACTCTTTGAGATTCCATGTATGGGTTCAATACATATTGACAAAAGACAAACCTAGATGTATGCATTCAGTTCAGGGTTCTAGCTCAAACTTCGCCAAGGACATTTGAAGTAACTGTCATCTGACATTGACATCAAACAATATATCCATGTAAAACTGGAATTTAATACCAGAGGCATTTAATCTAAATAAAAAAAAGGAACCATCATGACGTTCTGAAAACGAACAACAACGAGACTAATACTGTTGGCAGTGGAACAATATGGAAAACCACAGAAAAAGCAGGAGGTAACACAATATTCATGACTTGCTGTAAAACTGTGTCAAAGCACTCAACTGTCAACTCTCACAACACAAATAGACCCAATTGCTGGATACAAACTCCTCAATGCCTTTCTGTGATCACCCTTTCCAAGCCACGGCTAAACACTGTTAAACCACAGAGAAACGAACCTTATTTGCAGCAGACACCCCAAACAAACTTTTAAAAAAAAAAAAAATCTTCCTCACAGAAGCCATCATGGACTGAATGTGCTCACTCAAGAATCCTGAGGGAAAAAAAAAGGGAAGGTATCTATATCAGTGTTTTGTCTCTTGTCACAAGCTTTTGACTAATATTTCCAGTGGACCTCAAAACAAACAATGTTCATTTCTCAAATGACAGGACAGGTGAGTGATGAGGCCACGAATCAAAATCAAACAATTTGAAAGCGAACTGAATGCACTAAGTCAAGGGGCTCTCTTGGCCTACAGGTTAAGGTGTTGGTCTCTCATTCAAAGGTCCCGGGTTCGAATCCGGGTAGCGACCGAAAAATGTTCTCTAAATTTGTCTCCTTTCACCCCATTTCCTGCTCTCTAGCAATATTCTGTCTGCTTTCGTCTTCTCTTTCTGCCCCCACCTCCTTTGCCCTTTCCTCTGGGTTCCTGATTCTGCAGCCTTTCTACTGCTACTCCGTTTCTTCTTACTGCTGTCTTTCATCCACACCCCTGATCTTCTGGCAGGAAAGATCTACACCTAGCCTTCTCAGACAAGGGCGAAAAATCTCGGAGGGCCCGTGTGCAAGTTGCGCGCGTTAAAGATCCCTTGGTGGTCTAAAATCGCTAAGAATAGGCTTCGGCCGCCACCCGCGCAAAATTCAAAATTTCCTACTAACTGAAAATATTAGGCATGTCCTGCGCGCTCATATGACCTTATGCAGTTGCGAGCGGCGTAAAACTCTTTACAAAAACAAACAAAAGCACTAAGCCAAGCCTTATCAAGACTTGACTCCGATCTTCATTTTTACTGAATGAGTACGAACCATCAACTGTAAGATACAACTTATTCAGCTTCAATTTCCTCAATCTAGGAAAAGAAAAAAATCTCAACAAGTTTTGTTACACTTGAACAGATGTGTATACTTAACAAAAAATAGAAAACTTTAGGTAAAACAATTTAGATCTGTTTCTTAAGGCATGAATCAGGCTTCTGTAAGGCAAAATGCATCTCGATGGTCTCTGAAACGATCCTAGAAAAAAAAAGAACTTTCACTTTCTTTAATTTTCAAATCTTTCATTAGAACAAAAACATATCTGCCTAATGTTATTGGAAACAATGGGCAAAAATTCTAGAGATGCCAAAAGGCATAACAATCCCATGCTCCCTCAGAGAGAAGTGCAGTTAGCTTAAAAAACAAAACAAACCCCAAACCCACACCCAAACGGAAATAACGGGGCAATGGCAAATTAAGACGTCGCATTTATATTGCAAAGGGGTTAAAAATATGCCAGATCACAGCTACGAATCTTGGTAGTGGTTAAACGATTGCACAGCCACAACAGAGGAGGTCCCAGTTCATAAACAAGCACATCTTCCCTTACCCCTGTCAAAAAGAGAGGGTCACTACTTGAGAAGAGTACTGCCAGATTTCTGAAGACCTCATCTTACACTATCATTTCTTCACTTACAAGGAAGCAACCAATGGAAACAACACATATTCTCCCCTTATCAAATCACAATAAAAAGGAAGGCACCCCCCCCACCCTAAAAACGCCCCAACTTACCCATGTCCCATACCACATTTCCTATCCAAACAAAACAACAGAAGTAAACCTCGATAACAAGCTATGAGTACGAGTCAGAAGGAGTGTAGTTTTTGGTTGCTGAATCATTCTCATCATTCTTCTATATACACCACAACGTGTGAAGCATTTGTTCTTGGACGGCCCCATTATAAAAACATCTGCAGAGCAAAGGCAGGTCAAGTTCTCCATTCTTGTGCTTGCGCATGCCACTGTGTTTTGTCTTTGGTGAACAAGGCTCCGGCAGGCTACAACTTCCACAGGCGGAAGAGAGACAGGCTTTAGGCACCCACTCTCAAGCGCAACACACGCTCACTATCCCACAAACGCACTGAGATCCATCAAGTGTGGGTCGAACTTCCCTCCCAAAAATGCTGTGCAGAAAGTGAACACTGAGGATGAAACAAGTCCTCGCTCCAGCAGCTACTCTTCAGCTCTCTCATGTGATGTCCTTGGAATCAAAATGGCTCGTTTCTATCACAAGCTCTGATATGAGACGAAAAACTGCAGACAAAAAGGGTCATGGTCTCTTTTTGCCGTGGCACACTCAACTAGTTTAAGTCTCTGTCTTCCAAATATCTGTACTCAAATGTAAAACCCTCTTTTTTCTTTTGGCCCCACTTCTCATAGTCAAAGTAGATGTATGTGCCCTGAGAGGAAGAGACACAAGCAATAGCAAAATTTAGTCAAAAGTCGAAGACAAAATAAAATGTACATGGTTGAACATTTATATCAATGCAACATGCCGATACATTAATGAAGCACTAAACGAACAGTGTTCCAGAACTAAATGTTGCCATATTTTACCTATATAAATCTGAATCCAATTTCAAGTACTACATTTTCAAATGTTAAAAAAAAAAATTGCACTAAAACACAATAAAAACGAATTTTTAAAGTCAATCCAAGTGTAAAACTGAAAGATCAACAGATGATAACAGCTAGCAGGGCACGCTCGCACAGTCAGCTGTTTACGTAAACAAGCTTGAAGTGAGCTAGAAGTTACTGTTTTTACTCCGTTTTACCTACCAGAGTTGTTTACATTTCAGACCATTCATGTTCGAAAAGGGGTCAAAATCTAAAAAATAATTGCAAATGAAGAATATTGGAGCTAAGATTTTCTACTAGTGGAGAATCTTTGGTTGAAGCAAAGGTGGCCATGAGGTTCTAAAAATAATCTCACAGCTACACACTGTGACTCTCACAACAAGGATTTCCTTTACATTAGTTACAGGAAAACCAGAACCTAGGCTGATCATGAGCTTAAAACCATAAGGCCCCATTGGTAGATCTAGGAGGGAATTTGTTAACTGTCATAAAACATTCACAAGTCGTCTAATTTGATAATCCCAGAATCAAAACTAAGGTATACCATACCCTTTCCTGTGAATGTGAAAACATGACTGAAAACCCATAACAAGACCTACACTTAAGAAAAGGACTAACAAGGATAGGATATCGAAAAGCCTTAAAAAAAGGATAGTTACAATCTTTATTAATCTCGCAAAGAGAAATTCGTCTCGGTCATTTACAATGGCAGTGGTGTTACAAAAAACAAATTGCGGCCCAAAATATAAAGCTGTCAGAGCTTAGATTTGTTGAAGGGGCATAGGGTCAAAGGTTCAAAATGCAAATGGCTCACCTGCTCATACTCTTCCGTGATTTGCTTTGGCTCTTCATGTCTCTGAAACCACATCATGTACTTGGTGTGAAACCTCCACGATTGTTTCTTCAATGCTTTTGCTGCCAAGTATTGAGCCTTTGTTCCCTGAAAAGAAAAGGAATACAACTTTAATAAAACAATTTGTGAGCGTGCCTGGTGAAAGGTACCAAAAGACGCATTTCCTCGAACCAAGATATCAGGCTTCAAAGGTCAGAAATAAAATTTTTGACAAAAACTAAGTTCCATTAAAAATGAATTCTTTAGCCATTTATCAGTGCTTCCATCAGCTGAAGCTGAAAAGTAAGAAAAATTCTGCTGGGGGTTTGGGGGCCGCCCAAGGAGAGAGCCCCGGTGGGGGTTCAGGGGGCGTTTTTTAAATAAAATTTTTAAAAAAATAGTAGAGTGTTTTACGGCACTCGTAACTGCATAAGGTCATATGAGTGCCAAGGGATGGGTGTCCCCCCTTTGGGAACGACCTAAAGACACTACAGTCAGTGGCACTGCCCCGGGGGGAAGAAGCAACTGGAATTGATAGCTTTTAGAGTGTTGAAAATGGCATTTGGGAGCCTGTTTGAAGAGATTGCCTACAAACCACAACATTTATTTTTTCACCAACATTTTGTCCTGTTTGCTTTCTTCACCAAGATCAACATAATATATTTCCATTGATGGCAATGTTTAAAAGCAGCTTCCCATTCTATTGCTACTATAATTCAATTAACTTGTCATTGCACCATGGATAGAAGGCAAACCTGGGAATAATGAATAGATATGAAATTTCAAAATACACTTACCCGGCGTATACCCTAATTTTCCTTAAATTTCACTTCTGAATGTTGCATGTCACAACCTCGGAACACCACTTCGAATTATTCTTGATTTTAGTAGTTTTAGGCTGGTTTTAGCATAAATTTCTTTCATCGTGGCCCTTATCGTGTTTCCATGCCGCTAAATCTTCGTATTGATCATTTCTCTAGATCTAGACAAATTTGTAGAAAAGTTTCTTTCTGACAGTAATTTTCTGTCTAAGATCACAAGTCAATTTACCTGATGAACGCGCAGACTTTCCAGTCGCGGCAACAATGCGAAGATAGACAGAAAGAATGAGTGAATGATAGAAAGGAAGAAATTGGCACAAAAGGTTCGCCACATTTTGATCCATCCACAGGTAAAAGTGTACTTCAGACCAACCCGCAATGAATGCATGGGGCATAGCGGAATAATGGCCGATAGCAGGAAATGCACAATCTGGCAGGTTTCTATAACATTAACTTATTGCCGAGAGAATTACCGTAAACATCCATAATTTATACTAGAACTAGACGATACGAAGGCGAGTACGGATCTTTTGCTATGGAATTTCTGTAGTCCTACGCTGTCGCAGCTTTTTACGGGGGGAGTTGATAATGATGGAGGAACAAGTACGGAACTGGCAGGAAGTACGGATTTCCGTAAAATACGGAAGAGTGGAAGCACTGTCTCCGAAGGCATGTCCTGTCCATGCGTCGACGCTGTGCTGAGTGTTTGGTCAAACGAAATGGCCACACCCAATTGACAATGTTCATGAAGAACTATGGCTGTTCAGATTTTAGAAGTCCGACCAGTGTGACTTAAACTCATTTTACATGAATTCCTCGTTGAAATCTTAAATTGTACACACTTAATCTAGAGAGTCGAAAGTATCTTTGTTGAAAAGTTCAGTAGGATTTATATAAATTAAATGCACGGAATTTATAATATTTCCTTCGGATCTCTCCAAAGTCTAGACATTCTGTTAAAATGTGTCTAATGGTAAAATCTGAGTCGCATCCGACACAGAACGGCTTCTCATCTCCCTGTAGGAGGTATTTGTGGGTCAGGGCCGTGTGTCCGATGCGCAATCGAGTAAAAATGACTTCGTCTCTTCTGGAGAGATCCGAAGGATTTCGCTGTTCTAGTTTGGGTTTAATTTCATATAATTTATTATTTTTCTGGTTTTGACACCTTTATCGGTATGGCGGTAGAACAGGCCCAAAATCAGTAACTACCGGAAAAATCAGTAGATTTAGGCAGCCCTGTGTATGTAAGAGATGTCAAATCTTAGTTAGTAGTATAGGGTTTTACGGCGCTCACGACTGCATAAGTTCATATGAGCGTGCAAAACAAGTTGGTCTTGTTCACAACAGTTCGCTGTACGGCTTGCTCGGGTCAGTAGTTAAATCTTAAAAATCAGTGTAAATATACATATATTTTCAATCTAAAATAATTTTTCTAGTTAACATAAAAATTTTAAATAGTACAATTTTACTTTACAATTTGCCATAAAGGCCAATGGACTTAATAAAATTCAAAATTTTGCTGGGACCAACGACGGAAAAAATGTCTTGCAATTTTTTGCATTTATAATATTTCCTTCGGATCTCTCCACTAGACATTCAGTTAAGATGTGTCTAATGGTATTAAAATCTGTGTCGCATCCGACACCGAACGGCTTCTCATCTCCCTGTAGGAGGTATTTGTGGGTCAGGGCCATGTGTCCGATGCACAATCGAGTAAAAATGACTTCGTCTCTTCTGGAGAGGTCCGAAGGATTTCGCTGTTCTAGTTTGGGTTTAATAACATATAGTTTATTGTTTTTCTGTTTTTCCCAGTGGAGGTGTCAAACCTTAAAACGAATGGACCGAGCCCAGCCATAGGTTCATCAGAGGTTCCTTAGAGGTAGCAGCACATGTTGCTCAGACTTAAGAAGTATGCATCATTTGAAACAGGCTGGGAACGGAAATATTGCAATATAACCTTAACTGTGAAATCAGGCGCTCGTCAAAATAATGATATCAAAGACATCAGCATATTTCCGCCAGTTTGACATCCCCCCCCCCTCCCAGATTTTGTTTTTCAGCTCAACAGCTTTTATGTCCATTGAACCCAATTAACCCTGCCTTGCTGGGGGGACCCCTGTCTGAACTAACCTTAGACACGCATTGTGCTGAAACTATTTAATATATCAAAAGGAAATTTCGCTTAGATTTTACTTTAAATGTTCTTTTAATATTATTAGAGTGAAAGATGAAGGAAAGAGGAGAGAAAACAAAATATTCTTCATCCATCTGCGACTCACCAGCCCTCGATTTAGCCATAGCAACTTATAGCAAATCTACGGCCTAGACCTAGTTTAATTTATATATTGAAATTTACAAGGACTTGATTTTTTAAACTTTAAAATACATTTTTAAAGATGTTTTCAACACAAGGTATATTGCATACCCCCCCCCCCCCAAAGTGTAAAAAAATTGGTTTCTCTTGTCTATTCATAGAGTCGACCCAATCACATTGCATACCAAAATTTAGGTCATTCTCTCCCCTTTCAAGAGGCAGGTAGTGAGCATAAATAATTCGAACATGTAAACAAAGTGAAGCTTTGCGCATCCAAACCCTTTCGCTTTTTTGGAGAGCAAACTTGAGTCGCTAAATCTCTTTCTTGAAAATTTTTGTTCAAGGTGGCGGTGAATTTGTTTTGAAGACGTAATATAAACACTTTGAAGCTGTTCTTTTGTCTAAGCTGCTTTTTAAAGTTGATTTGTGAGTAGCAAATGTGTCGTCAGGTCGTCTCAAAGCCGTAGATCTATCTTTTTGTAGCAGAAACAAACGGAAACTTTAAACCTGTTTTTCTCAAAACTTTGTTTCCGTACCCTGCCTTACAAAATCACCCTATCTTTTAAAAAAATGTTTTTTATAGTAGAGGGTTTTACGGCGCTCGCAACTGCATACGGTCATATGAGCGCCAAGGGGTGGGTGTCAACAGAGAAGTCCTTACAGGGAATCAGATTTACTCTGCTCACCTCTCTAGCTTCAACAGCACAAGGTCTGCTTCAACTATCAGGGCACCCCGGAAATAGCAGGTCACAAGAGTGTGACAAACACACAAGAGAAGTAGAGGAAAAAGACAATAGTAAGGATTAGGGAAGAAAAAGCAACAGTTCCCTGTTGTAGATCAGGCACAGTTATGAGCGTGACATGATGAATCAGCCCATTTACAATTCTACTGTGCTTGAACGAGAAATGTTCCCCCTTTGGGAATGGCCTAAAGACACTAGTCAGTGGCACTGCCCCGGGGGTATCCATATATAAAAAATAAAACCCCTGTTTAAAATTTAAAAAGCGCATTGTCCAGAAAAGATCTCTGTACTTGAAAATGCCAAAAAAAACCCCGGGATTCTTCAAAATGCGTCATTTGGTACCTTTCACCAGGCACAAACACATTTAACGATTACGATTACTACCTTGAATTACTTTACATAACAGCTGTATACTGTCTGATAGCTTTCTGAACAGAGTACGTATTATTAGGACAGAACTGAGGACATTTTGGAATGCAGACTCTCAGCTGCAAGACAATTTTTAACTCACTGGCTACCCGCCATATTTGTCTTTGATGTACCCTGTGCACCTGCCATTTCAATGTGTTTTCCAAACGATCACTGTGACAAAACTAACAGACATAAAGACACGAAACCTTGCACACGTATTATGGGTATTATAAAAATTGCAAGGGCAACAACAGAATGTGATTTCTTCTTTCACCTAATTTTCAGAAAACAAATCAGTTGTGAATTGTAAGCAACTTAAATGTTTACCCATGGAGAACACAAAAAAGGACTGGCGATGGCAACAGTCTGCCCAATTGTCACAGCTTATTACAGCCAGTAACTCTCCGTGTGATAAACACAGAAACATTATCCTACGCACAACGGCACTTGGCACTCAGAGAACCAGAAGTGCATTCCTACCCATTTCCTGCTCTTTCGCTGTGGAAGTGGTTGTAGTTTCTAAAAGCAGTAGTCATTTTTTTTTTTTTGGTAAGTGTTTTATGGCACTCGCAACTGCATAAGGTCATATGAGCATGCGGAACATGCCTAACATTTCAGTTGGTAGGAAATTTTGAATTTTGCCCGGGTGGCGGCCAAAGCCTACTTTTATCGATTTTGGACCACCAAGGAATCTTTAACGTGCCCAACTTGCACATGGCACCTCTGAGATTTTTCGCCCGTGTCCCAGAAGGCTAAGTGTAGATATTTCCTACAAGAAGATCAGGGGTGTGGCTGAAAGACAACAGTAAGTGGGAGCCAAGGAGAAGCAGAGGAAAGGCTGCAGAAAGAGTCAGAAGCCCAGACAAGGGGGCAAAGGAGAAGAGGGGTGGGGGCAGAAAGTGGAGACGAAAGCAGACCGCAGTATATTTCAAGAGAGCAGGAAAGGGGGTGAAAGGAGACAATTTTAGAGACGAAAATTTTTCCATCGCTACCCGGATTCGAACCCGGGACCTTGGAATGAGAGGCAAACACCTTAACCTCTAGGCCACGAGAGCCCCCAAGCAGTACTCAAGCCACATACGCTGAAGCAATAATGCGAAAAAAACCCCACCCCTCTGAACTAAAAAAACCGCACAAGCTTCGGCAAAGGGAGTCATCAGCAACAGAACTATGACTGCGCTATCATAAAAAAAATGATGATGACTATCACAAAAAAAGACAAAAAATCAAAATAAGACCAAGGAAAACCCCCCCCCAATAAAGTATTTTTCTTCAGTAAAAGAAAATGACTCATTACAAAGCTTGCGTACTCGCAATGTGAACCTGTAATTAGCAAAAGACAATGGCTGAAATTCTTCAGACATCACAATCAGGGTATTAAGCCTTGTTGCTTCACAAATCATTCCATGCCCCTAACAATTCTCATGAACTTACCTCCATATAGTAGAATATGAAGAAGAGTGTCTCCGTACTACACCGCTGATATAACTCAACAGTATCTGCATGAGGAAATGTAGCTGACGGGTAATACGTAGGTGTTGGACATGGATTGCGCGGCAAGAAGTGTCTGAAACAAAAACAAAAAAAGTAGAAAGGGATTGAAAGAACATCAAAATATTAGGTGTTATGCTCAACTCCTATCCTATTGGTGTCATTAAAAAAAAATCCCTCCTGCCAGTGTGTCATTTACACATCCCCAAATTTAACAAACATTTCCGTCCAGTCTTCCAAACCAATGTTTATAATATTGGTCGAGCGAAAAATAGACATGACGATACTTTTTTTTTTTGAGGGCGAAAATTTTACGCCTGAATGCGCATTTTTTGAGATCACATTGTGTCACACTTGAGTTTTGGATTTATAACTAACCCACTCACTTCCAAATCAAGACTTAAATCAAATCCCTTTACAATACACTTTCTTTTAATTCTAAACAACAGCACAGATTTAACTCTGAATCCATGAAATTAATTCTGGCCCAAACGAGTTAAAAACCCCAAGATTAAAAAAACAAAAGAAATTCATTCTTGGAAGTAAATGGCAGAAAACAATGAACTTATAAAGATGAGCCGCATACATGAAGTCGGTATTCGTGAAGATCTTCCTCGGGTGACCTTGGTAAATCTTTTTCAATTTTTTCCCTTTTTTTTTTGTGGTTTAGAATCTAATTTCTAAAAATATCTAACATATCTATATATCAAGTACTGGAAATCCCACCGCTTTAAAAGCTCTGAAACCATATGAGGAAACTAGGAACAAAATTCTTGCACCAGAACAAGAAAAAATAGTAACTACGGTAAAATTACTCCGACCCTATAATGTTCCAAAACATTCTCAGCTTCCTGAGAAGCTTAGGTAGGACAGTAATAATCACCTCATTCTTTCGGAGTCCGAGGGGTGCGGAAGGTGGTGGTACGCTGCTTCCAAATTGGACAACTGGTAGTGTTGGTCTTTCGTGAGCTGGATGGGCCCCAGGGGAGCCATCCCTAACAAAGGGTTTAAGTGGATTGTGTTTGTCTGAGGAGCCTGAGGCATTTGCTGTTGCGGCAACTGTGATGCCAGCTGGGCATCTGTGAGAGTAACTGAACACGGCTCTGACGATGACGGCACAGTGGGCGTCTGGCTTGAGGGTGCAGGAGATGAATTATTGTATGCATCTGTGAGAGGAGAAAGGGAATGTCACTACATTGTACAAAAAAGATAAAATAAATCAGTGCTCAAAAACAAAATTCAATCAGCGCTCAAAAACAAATTTTTAACATGCTGGACCCCCCTAAACAAAAATCTACCAAACAAACAAGTACCCACCGCATTCCTATTCTCCTTTAAAAAATTGGAAACCTAAAAAAACAACAACAAAAAAACATGACACAAAAGTTCTAAATAGTCTCAAACACAAAACTTTTCTTTTACAGGTTTTTCCAGGCTGGGAAAATAGGCCAATGACCCCTTTTGTTCTATCCATGAAATGTAAGAGCACACATATTGCTCAGGAGAGGAAAAACTGCGAAAAAAAACTTAACAATGTCTTGAGTCTGTAATATTTCTGCTTTCAATGTATTTACCTTTCAAATCAACAGACAAGCCTTTCTGTACACATGAACACTGCTTTGCCATAAAAGACAGCCTTGAAGAGTGACATGACATGCCAGTTAAGGCATCAGGACTGGCTGGCTCCATTCAAAAGAAAATTATTTACAGTACACGTTAGTTTTGAATCACACAGAGGAGAGCCACACAACTTGACCTCTTAGGAAAATTACGACTGACAATCCTCCAAGGAGTTGGTTCATCTAGTGTGGGAATAAATTTTAAGGCTTGACAAAATCAACTGGTCATTACCCTACAATTTGTTTATAAAATAAGACTGCTGAGAACAGCTCTGCTCACTGTGAGTGACTATCACTCAGGCCAATATTTAAAGAGTAGAAATCATAAGGTAAATATTCTGGGGGTGGGAGTGGGGGCTCTTTCAAAATTGACAGTCCCATTTTTCAATGAATGCTTCCGCATTATCAGTGACTTTATAAAAAATGGTGAAATACTGCTCCAGTGTCGCTTTACTAACAGGGCAATGGTTTATCTTTTAACAAATTCTGCACCAAAAACCCCTGGAGACATTCTTAATGATTCTTTTAAAGGACAGAAAATACATATCGATACACAGACACGATTTTCAATGTAGACATAATAATAAATTTACAACCTATTTCTATGCAGGAAAAATGCAAAACTTTCTCCTGCAAACAAATATTTTTTTTGTGTCAAGGAAGGGAGAAAAAAAAGAAAAGAAAAACAATTTGTAATACAAGCACAAATCTATACTCACTCAAAGAATCAACAGGAGCATGAGATGAAGGCATAATCTTTTCAAGTTCAGCATTTGCTATGACTTGCTGTGCCATTGTTCGAAGAGACATCTGGTCATTCTGCAAGTGTGACAAGATCATGTTGTAGAGATGTTCAATATTTTCAGTCTGGTGAGAATAACCACTATGTTTCTGCAAGGAGCGAACAAGTAAGTACAATAACAGCTAAAAACATCGCTTTCTACCAGCTGAAGCTGAAAAGTAAGGAAAATTCTGCGAGGGGTCTGGGGGCCAGTAGGGTCCAGGGACAGCGTCCCGATGGGGGTACAGGGGGCAAAATTGAAACTTAAGAGCTTTTAGAGGGTTGAAAATGGCATTTGGTAGCAATGACCACGAAAAATCTATATTCGCCAGAAAGTGTTTGCAAATAGGTGCATTTTGTAGCTGTATCTTCACAGAGCAGGGAACGGTTTGAATTTTTGAAATCCATCAATAAACAAAAAAGTTACGAAATTTTTAATCAATTAATTTTTGGTACACTTTTATACAATGAAAAATCCCCCAAATATGGGACGCTCTGTGGTGAGTTTTGAGACAATATTCGTCATAACTCGCTCATTTTCTAGTGCAGAATCTAGTCCTGCTTTCAGATTTTTCATAGCTATCCCATTTTTTGAGTTATGAAGACGTTTATAGGTAAAAATGTGGCGGTTTTCGGTGCGTTTTGAGACAATATTTGTCATAGCTCGCCTATTTCTTGGAATATGTAAATGAAACTTGGCAGTCTAGTACATTTTTTAATGCAGAATCTTGTCATGCTGTCAAGATTTTTAATATCTGTCATACTTTTTGAGTTTTAGAGACATTAACAGGTAAAAAAGTGGCATTCTTTACAGATTTACAAAGATTATCAGTAATACATGTTCTCCCAAAAGTCATGATATTTGAATGAAACTTGGAAACATAAAAGGTTCCTCCTTGCCAAGCAATGCTCTGGATCAATTAGTCACAAAAATGTAAGTAGAGAGCAGGATTTATGTCTAATAAATCCAGCTACTAGTAAAAGCATGCATACTTTGTTATATAAAGAAAATAAGATCGTCTCTGTGTACATCCATTGTTGGACAGTGTCCTATTGTGTGGTAGATTAAGATGCGTTCAGATAATATAGTTTACAAGTCATGGGAATATTTTGCATGCGTAGGCTACAACTCATACAATAAATGTAACATATTTACACCCTCCCCTTCTCTCTCTCTCTCACACACACACACACGCACTCACGTGTGAACGATAACAATGTATAAACGGGACTATCTTCCCAGACTGGACTAAATAAGTACCATACTCTTTAATAACAATCTTAATGCCTCACTTTTCCAAACAGAGCACACGGGACGAGTCCAAGTGTGTGCTTTCCCAAGAGGGCGGAATAGGCTATCATAACGCAAACACAATGCCATACCATTTCTCAAGATGTTTGCTTTTCTGTTTCTATTCTTCTGTCATGCAATCAAGCAAATAAAAACGACTACATCTATTGTATTGTGACTAAAATGCAACAAAAACGAAACTTATCAAGGCCCCCGTTTAATTTCCACTTAGTGACGTCATTAGCCATCCGTCGCCTCGGCCGCTACAAACGAGGCCCCGCTTATGTGAACCGGAAAGGGCGACCGATTGCTGATGACGTCACTAAGTGGAAATTTCCCAGCCGCCGGTCGTTCACTCAGCACGCGCAAATGGCAATGCCGTTTTTTCCTTTAGTTACTCCCACATTTTTAAAGATTAGGCGAAAACCTCTAAACACAGAAGCATGAAATTTTAAGGGAATAAAGAAAAATGGTGTACAATGTATCAGTCAGTTTGACAAATCACAGCTCCGAAAAATCTTCAAAGCGCACCACATCAACCACTTTCGCAAACGTTTTCGACTGCTTCTTGAATGGGTACGAA
Source organism: Aplysia californica (assembly GCF_000002075.1). Classification (NCBI taxonomy): domain Eukaryota; kingdom Metazoa; phylum Mollusca; class Gastropoda; order Aplysiida; family Aplysiidae; genus Aplysia; species Aplysia californica. Next base: position 753,398 of record NW_004797462.1, on the reverse strand, counting down.
GTTGTCAAACTGGATACTACGAGATTGACCTCTTTTCTGATTGGCTGCCAAGTTTCATTCATATCCATTCACAAAAGCGGTGTGAGAGCGAGTTGAAGACAACAACCTTTGCGTTAGTGCGTCCCGCGAAACACCCCCGCTGCGGGGGCCAAAAATCGGCACAACAAAACGCACTCGGTGGGCATTGCTACATTTGGGAACCCGTTCGAAGATATTGACTACAACCCATTACATTTGTTTCCTTTGTTTTTTCACCAACATTTTGTCTTGTTTGATATCTTCACCTACATATCTTTCAATTGCTGACAATGTTTAAAAGCAGGTTCACCTTCCATTGCTACTATAATTACTATAATTCAATTAATTTGTCATCGCACCACTGATAGAAGGCAAACCTGGAAATAATGAATAGATATTACTTTCACAATAGTTACCCAGCATATACCCTAATTTTCCTCAATTTTCACGTCTGAATGTTGCACGTCTGAATGTCGCACGTCACAACCTCGGAAAACCACTTTGAATTATTCTTGATTTTAGTAATTTTAGCATAAAAAATTCTGTCATCGCAGCCCTCGTCGCGTTCCCATGCCGTAGAGTCTTCGCATTGATAATTTTTCTAGATCTAAATTTTTTTTAGCAAAAGTTTGTTTCTGACAGTAATTTTTTGTCTAAAATCACAAGTCAATTAACTTGATCAACCCGCAGATTTTCAAGTCGTGGCAACAATCCGAAGATAGAAGGAATGAATGAGTGAATGATAGAAAGGAGGAAATTGGCACAAAAAGTTTTGCGAGATTTTGATCAATCTGCAGGTAAAAATGTACTGCCGACCAACCCGCAATGAATGCACAGGGCATAGCGAAATAATGGCTGATTACAAGAAATGCGCAATCTGGCAGGTCTCTATAACATTAACTTATTGCCGAGAGAATTAACGTAAATATCCGTAACTTATACAAGAAGATACGAAGGCGAGTACGGATCTTTTGCTATGGAATTTCGGTAGTCCTACGCTGTTGCAGTATTTTACTGATGGAGTTGATAATGATGGAGGAACAAGTAGGGAACTGGCAGAAAGTACGGATTTCCGTAAAAATACAGAAGGGTGGAAGCACAGTGAAGAAAAAAAAAGTCACATCACATGTGTGTGTGCCTGGTGAAAGGAACCAAATGACGCATTTTGAAGAATCCCGTTTTTTTGCCTTTTCATGTACAGAGATCATTTCTGAACAACATGCGTTTTGAATTCTTAAGATATCTTCAGTAGTTTTTGAGATATGGGAGATTTTACAAGGCAGGGTATGGAAACCAAGTTTTGAGAAAAACGGCTTTAAACAGAGAGATCTATGGCTTCTCGACGACCTGACAACACATTTGCTACTCACAAACCAACTTTAAAAAGCAGCTAAGACAAAAGAACAGCTTTAAAGTGTTTATATTACCTCTTCAAAACAAATTCACCACCACCTTGAAAAATTATTTTTAATAAATAGATCTAGGCTAGGTTTGTGCAAGGCAGAAAAAAGCGATATATGTACAAGTCTGCTCTAAAAAAAAAGCGAAAGGGTTTGGATGCGCAAAGCTTCGCTTCGTTTACATGTTCTAGATATTCATGCGCACTACCTGCGACTAGAGAGGGGAGAGAATGACCTAAATTTTGGTGTGCAATGTGATTGAGTTAACTTTAAGAATGGACAAGAGAAACCATCCGATATGTTTACTCAGAAAACAAATTTTCTTACGCATTTCTAGGGATTATACAAAATACCTCGCTTTAAAAATCTATTTTAAGGTAAAAGAAACTAAAGTGCTTGTAAGTATTGATATATGAATGGCTAAAGAATCCATTTTTAATGAAACTTAGTTTTTGTCAAAAATGTTATTTTTGATCTTTGAAGCCCGATATCTCGGTTCGAGCAAATGTGTCTTTTGGTACCTTTCACCCGGCACGCTCACATATTTATAGTTGGTAAAATGTTACAGCCATGAAGAACTATGGACCCCTGAACTCCACAGAAATTCCGGATGTGAAAAAAAAAAAGGCTAATGAACCAAATTCATCACTGAACAAGAAGACTTGGAAATCAAACACAACTCCAATGAAAACCAACCTGACCAAAATTATCATGAACCCCAAAAAAGCCATTATACGACAATTGAAAAAGCATGTCTTCTCTCACCTTGGAAGGACCACCAGCACTGAGCGGGCCATTCATGACTGGCGGTACGTCCGTCCGGCTGTTGAGGACCTGAGAGGAAGTGATGCCTGACGAAGCTGACGAGTTGACGGAACTGAGCGCCGGCGTAGCTGCCACAGCCAGGGTCTGTGGTGATGGCTCCGACGGCACGCTGGGATTTCCCGAGGAAGTCAGAGAGACAGAGTTCGTGTTTGTAGTGCTGGACAGGCCAACACTACTCGACAGGCTTCCCGACGCGGCATGGTCAATTGAATTCACATGAGGTCTTGATGAGTCTGTTAAAAAAACAAAACAAATCCCAATATATTTCTGCCTTTTAAACCATTGTTCAGTTAGAACAGAGACCTTTTTCAGTACTGCTGTTACAATTCATTTTCAACATGTGATCGATATAACTTCTAGCATGAAACCAACCTGGCACCGACTTAGTAAAGACAGGGTCCCACCAAATCCTGGAAAATTTTTTTCAAGACTCCAATTCGAGGGAAAAATAAGGCCGTCTATCAATGATAAAAAGTCAACATGTCTTTAAATGAATGCATATATGTACTAAGTACATTGTAACATTTTGTAGCATGGTCTTTAAACAATAGATTATAGTACTGGGTGACTGCCAACCCAGCTTCTCAATTTTTCGGGTTTGAACTTTCCACCCAACAAAACATTCCTTCGTGAAATTTCAGTTTTTCATAAACTCTTATCACAACTAAAATAAAATATTATTTTTTCAACCTAGTGTGGCATCTGTGTTTTAAAATGCATGTTTTAAAGCCTAACATTGGTCAAATATCACTCAAACGTAAACTATCAGAGAAACTTCAATGGCCGCAGCCAGGGCAGGGTAAATTTTCATGTGGGCCCACATGCGGCCGAATCGGCCGCCCCGAGGACAGGCTTTACAGCAAAGTTACTGGCCGCGGCCAGAGTCCAAAATGATAGCGCCTGCATTATGGGACTAGTGCTATGACAGGTTGGCCCCGTGTCAGTATACTGTGACAGGAGGGGATAATAAGTTCTGTTACATTTCATATCCCAGTGTAACAGCACGTTAACTTGCCAAAAACACCTACTGGTTTTAATTAGATGTTAAGCGGCAGCAAAAAACCCTCAAGTATGGCATGGACTGAACACTAATCTATCAAAAATAATGTTTAGTTTTAGTAGAGGTTTTACGTTGCTCGCAACTGCATAAGGTCATATAAGTGCCGAAGATTTGAGGTGTTACAAGAGAGTAACAAACACAAAAAAAGAAGGGGAGATAGGGGCGATGGATTTTTTATGGGAAAGAAAGAGCAAACCACATAAGAGCACCCGCCAACCACCCGCAAAATAATGTTTTCTTCAGGTCTCAAAATGAGTGGAAAACCAAAGGGGACAAAACAAGTTTTTGACAATGTGTAACAAGCAGTCAGTGAAGGGACGGGGAGACGCCAAGTCAATCTGACACTGAAAGTAGTGAAAGATCTCTTCGTTCTTACTACTTTGCAACGCAGGAGTAATGGCGGCAAGAGAAAGACATTGCTGGAAAAGCTTCCATCGCTCATCAGTGGGAAAGAAATTACTGACTCTCTAATCAACAAGAAGAGAAAGATCAAAACGAAAGTGAAGATGGAAATGAGAAAAGTGGACAGACCCAAATGGAAGACGCGAAAAGAAAGAGAAAAACCGCGAGAGGAGCTAAAGAAGCAAAGTATAGAAAGAAAATAGAAGGAACATGCAAGAAAGAGAGGAGACTAACCAAGGAGAAGGAGATGGAGAATAAGAAGAAGCTAAAGTTAGAAGTAAAAGAAAAGAAGTCCAAAGCGAAAGGAAAAAAATCCAAGAAGAGGTAGAGCGATTCAGACTATGATAAGGCATCGTGTGAGTACCAGCCGTCTGAGCGTTGTGACGTATATGACTCCGGAATGGGAGGTGGTGGTGTAATGATTTTTTAAAATAGATATATGCGGGGGGTGGGGGCTGAAGGCAACGCTAGAGGACGAAAACTGAACTTGGAAGCAAATTTTTAGTATTTTGAATTTTGATAACTGCTAGACTAACTTGACCACTTGCGGCCATGAGTGAACACCCCCCCCCTCCCCCAAGCTAACACTGCCTCTGCACTAAGAGGTTCCCAGCTTAATTTTCGTGGGGGGGGGGGGAAGAAAGCCACAGGAAGGGCCCTGACCTGGTGGGGATTTTCATCATCATCAATGCCTTTCAGCCCTGGCAGAGTATAGGCCACATACAAGCTCCTTCCATTTATCTCTGTCCTGGGGCATCCTTCCAAGCTCGTTCCAAGTGAGCTTCATCTCTTTCATGTCCCTTTCCACGCACCTCCTCCATGTTTCCCACGGCCTGCCCTTGCCTCGTGCTCCTTGTGGGTTCCACTTCAGTGACTGTCTTGTGATGTTTCCACTGGACTTTCTTAAGGTGTGTCTTCTCCATCGCCACTTTCTTAGTCCTATTTCTACTTCTATATCCTTTTGTCCTGTCCTTTCTGACAGGTCTTCCTTTCTTATTTAGTCCTGCATGTTTGCCGACAATCGTCTGAAATCCGACAAATGCGACCCGACCGATGCTATCGCGAGGCCCACCTGTATTTGTCAATGTGCGAAGTGTGAGGCCTGGCTAACTGCCAGCGTCCCCTTTTTCTCCCGTCGGCACTTTAAATTTCGTACCGACCGCCGACGTCTCCGACATAATTGTCGGAACCTGAGTAGAAATACGAATACGAAAAAGGACGACGACTCAGTTTCGTTCTTGAGCGGCCATTTTGAATTTCATTTGTTGACCGATTGTTCAGATCATGTGGATTCATTCAAGTCCGACTCACTTGTTCTACTAGATCTAGATTTATAGATCACTACAGACCTTAATGGAGGATTCATATTCCAATTCTATTGTTTCAACAAACCCTATCATAGGTTGTGCTGTAATATTAATGTTGGTAAAAAGCATTTCATCAGGTGCATGAATTATTTATTTAGAATCTAGACTCAGCTGAGTCCCTCTGTTCGGAATCGGATTTCTCATCCAAGGCCTCTTCTTATTCACTTGTTTTACTAGATCTAGATCTATTTAGATTACTAGACCTATATGGAGGATTCATTTTCCAATTCTACTGTGTTATTGTATCAAACCCTATTATAGCAATGTACGCCATATTATGCTCCTTGTTTATTTTGGAGTGTTCTTTAAAATCATTTTGGACTTGTGCTGACCTTTTTACATGAGGGCCGTTGCAGGTTCTTTTTAGGGTAGGCCCAGGGGTAGTGTTTGGGTTAGGGTTAGGTCTCTTCTTTATTGTGGTTGTTGGGGTGGTCGCTCGTAACTCAGAAGTCCTTCCTGCCTTTTATGACACTCACAAAAGCTCTTATGGGGGGTACAATATTTTCAGACAATCTGGTTGAGGCTCACATGCAGGTCTACTTATTCTATCCAGCCACTTAATTCTTAGAATACTCCTCATACATCTGTTGACGAAAGTCTGGACTTTATTCAGTACTGTCTTTGTTGTCTTCCAAGTTTCGCAGCCGTAGAGGAGCACAGACTTGACGTTGGAGTTAAAAGAGTCGAAATTTGGTGCGCTGTGAGATGTTGCTTGCTTTCCAGACTTTTGATAATTGATTGAATGCTGACCTTGCCTTGGCAGTTCTGGCTTTAACTTCTGCCTCGGTACCACCTTTACCATCGATGACACTTCCAAGGTAGGTAAAGGAGTGCACTTCTTCCAGGGGAGTGTCTTCCACTGTGACAGCAGGGCTTGAAACTTTTCCTAGCTTCACTACTTTTAACTTGTCTGGATGTATACGTGGGCCAACACTCCTTGATAGGCTGTTGAGTTCCTTGGTTTTTTCTTGCATATGAGCATGTGAGTGAGAGAGCAGTGCAAGGTCATCGTAAAAGTCCAAGTCGTCCAGCTGCTGCCAAGGGATCCACTGTATTCCATTATGTTTGCCTCTGGTGGCTTCTTTCATGACCCAGTATGAAGAGAAAAGGTGAGAGCAAGCATCCTTGTCGCACTCCTGTCTGTACCTGGAATGGTTCTGAGAGTTGTCCTTCAAGGAAGACTTGGCAGTTTGTTCCATCATAGGTGGCCTTCACAAGCTTGATGATTTTGTCAGGTATTCCAAAATGTCGCAGGCTGGAAACTTAAAAGATTTCAAGTATAGAGTGCAGTGGGTGTTTTCTGCATAACTTCGGCCTACCACTTCGCAGCCAGCTGCACTGAGTGCAGCTGGTGGCAAGCCATAGGTGCGGCCGAATCCATCCCCTTTAGGCGGCCAGGCCTTAAACAAGCTTTAAACGCTTGAAAACACGACAAACGTATCAGGTGCAATTCGAAATATAGTTGGCTTACTTTCAAATTTAATGAGATTCAATAGACTCTTGATTAGAGCATGCAAAACGAAATGGAAATCAATGACAAAGAGTGCAAACAGGGACTTTTAAAATTAAAAAATGGTACATACAACTTAAAAGGGGGCTCTCGTGGCCTAGAGGTTAAGGTGTTGGCCTCTCATTCAAAGGTCCCGGGTTCGAATCCGGGTAGCGACCGAAAAATTTTCTTCTCTAAAATTACCTCCTTTCCTGCTCTCTAGCAATGTTCTGTTGTCTGCTTTCAATTCCACTTTCTGCCCCCACCCCCTCACCTCCTTTGCCCCCTCCTCTGGGCTCCTGACTCTTTCTGCAGCCTTTCTACTGCTACTCCTTGGCTCCTCCTTACTGCTGTCTTTCTGCCACACCCCTGATCTTCTGGTAGGAAAGATCTACACCTAGCCTTCTCGGACAAGGGCGAAAAATCTTGGAGGGCCCGTGTGCAAGTTGCGCACATTGAAGATCCCTTGGTGGTCTAAAATCGATAAGAGTAGGCTTCGGCCACCACCCGGGCAAAATTCAAAATTTCCTACCAACTGAAAATATTAGGAGTGTCCCACGCGCTCATATGACCTTATGCAGTTGCGAGCGCCGTAAAACACTTTACAAAAACAAAAACCCCCCAAAAAATACAACTTAAATGAGATTCAGTCTACTTTTGATCAGAGCATGCAAACAAAAAGGAAATCAATGACTGCTTATGCAAAAAGTGCAAGGATGGTAGTTCATTGTTTAAGACACATTTTTCTTACTTACTGTAATTAGAAATTATGATAAATAAGAAAGATATGAGCTTTTTTTATAGCCATGTTGAAAATTAGCATTAAAAAAACCCAACCTAGCACAAAAGGGAAGTAATGGTAAAAATGGCTTAGCGTTTAAAGGGTCAACAGCTTATTTCACTTAACAATGATATTTCACCCCTGTATTCCTTGCCCTTCAGTTATGTTTCCTCTTCATGATTCATCAACCATACTGTCTACATAGCTACAATAATACACAGGCCCTATCCTTTCCCAGACTTTCATAAAATTCCTCACCTGGTGGGGACCCTGTAAAGACATAATTGATAGATCTTTCCCAACAAATTTTCAAAACAGCAAGAAGGTATTGAAAGGACAAATATCTTGTTTAAATTCTAGAAGAACACGAGAAGACAATGTCCTAACATGTATGACACACGTTCAGTTAAAAACCCCCAACCAAAACCATTACTAATTCGCAACATTGTCTCACCTGAAAAGTAAAGATTCACTTCCACCCCACTGACCCACAAGAAAAAGTAGCTTTACAAGTAAGTAGTAAAAATAATAACAAACAGCTCAAATCTCGTGTCATGACCTGCATTGTCCATAAAGGTACGGAAAAGACTATAACTTGTAAGCATTCTTTAAAAAAGTGTCCAGCAGTGCCAATTGAATTTTAGACAGGCAATCACTGCGGCATGCAAGATAAGTTAGCTAAAACTCAACAAGGCTACCTCAATATCTTACAGCAAAATTAAGCTGTCCTAGTAGCATATATGTAATTTTTTCCAGGTTCTCAGCCGATCTTAATGTAGATTTTTTCAAAACATTAGCACCTATATCAGAACCAAATGACATTAATGTCGAGTTGATCAAAGGAATAAACAGGATATAAACATATCACTTAAGTGATATCTTTGCAGCCCAGATTTAACGTAACAGACTATTTTTACGATAAATGAAAAAAAACAAAACAACAACTCAAAAACTATTTTTTTTGGAGAAAAACAAACATCACACACTCCTGCAAAGTGCACAAACGGCAAGTGAATACAAGCTACACTGTGAGAAAAGTAAAAATAACAAAGTAAATGCATGTGAAATCTGATAAAAGCACTGTTCCATCCAAAAACACAAAAGTCTCGTATGAATTAGCTTTAGGATCAGCGATGATAACACCAAGGTGCTAAAGAGGAGAAAATTTAATTGAACCATGAAATATATAGGTGGGTTGACAAATGACATGCACTAATGTATAGGTGGCAAAGTATATTATCCATCTACACATAGTACTTTCAGTCTTCACCTCAATTAGGTCTTTCAATTAAAATACAAATCTTTTGAACAAGACTGTTTTGTCCAAATTAATCTCTTTGAAAAGAAGATCAAGACGAAGCAGTTTCTGATTGCAAAGTGCATGGAGGTCAAGCCAGCAAAGTATTAACATGAGTACAGGATCTACTTTCTTCTACGTTCTGTCTGGTTTGGAGAAACTGAGATCACAAATAGAGATAGAGGCAAGTACAAAACCGGTGATAGGGTTCGAGGAGTAATCTGAAGCTACATCTATATCATGCATTCTAAACAAGAATATAACCATTCCTAACAAAGTCTACTGCATAAAACAAGCAGACATGATGAAAGGAGAAGAATATAAGATGCGATGGTACAAGCATACATAACGGTGCAAGGAGAGGAGGAAGGGAGAAACCCTCATCGCTAAGTCCTCTTTAAGTTTTTCTTGTTACAGGTGCCTGATTATATATTTGTATTTTGAAGGAAAACCAGCACGATTTTTTCCACTCAAATAGGTCACACTTGTCACTCACAAGAATGTGCTGGTCTTACCACCAAGTAAAATACTTGACACATTCAGGCCACGCTGCCAAGCACTGGGCGAGGGTGGAGTGCAGGGACAGCCTATACAGACAACACATTACAGCTATACAACTCTGACAAAAGCATCTTTGTGTGTCTAAAAAACTACTATAGATAGAGTAATTACTTGGCCAAAAATATTTAAACAACTTCAATCAGTGCTTCCAACAGCAGAAGTTGAAAAGCAAGGAAAATTCTGCCGGGGGTCTGCCCAGCAGAGCCCAGGGACATCACCCCGGTGGTGTTCAGGGGGCGAAGCCCCCCCAAAGAAATTGAAATTTAGTGCTTTTAGAGGGTTGAAAATGGCACTGGGAGCCTGTTTGAAGAGATTGCCTACAACACATAACATTTATTTTCACCAACATTCTGTCTTGTTTTCTTCACCTACATCTTTCCATTGCTTGCAATGTTTAAAAACAGGTTTCCCTTCCAGAATCCATTGCTACTCTAATTCAATTAATATATCATCGCACCATTGAAATAAGGCAAACCTGGGAATGATGAATATATAAGCACCTTCACAATACAGTTACCCAGCGCATACATCCTAATTTTCCTTAGTTTTCACATCTGAGAGCTGTATGCCACAGCGGCCCTTTCTTTCCTGTGCTGCAGAATCTTTGCATTCACAGTTCTCTAGATCTAGACAAATCTGCATAATAGTTTCTTTGTGAATGTAATTTTCTGTCTAAAACCACAAATCAATTTTCTTGATCAACGCGCAGATTTTCCAGCTGCAACACAATCCGAAGATCAGAAGAATGAGAAAATGATAAAAAGGATGAAATTAGCACAGATTTTGATCAATGTGAAGGTAAAAATGTACTGCTGACCACCCCGCAATGAATGGATGGGGTCGAGTGGTGTGATGGCCGATAGCAGGAAATGAACAATCTGACAGGTTGCAATAACATTTAACTTATCGCCGAGAGAATTGCCATAAATATCCGTAACTTATACAAGACGATAAGAGGGCGAGTACGGATACTTTGCTACGCAATTTTGGAAGTCCTATGCTGTCAAACTTTTTTACAGAGGGAGTTGATAATGATGGAGGAGCAAGTATGGATTTCCGTAAAAATACGGAAGATTGGAAGCACTGCTCTGTGTCATACAAACAGCATGAGGCTAAGGAAACTGAAAAATAATTAGAGAGGAAAAAAAAAAAGCCATGCAAATGCAAACTTTTTGACAGAGCTATCCATCCATGAACATAATAAAATCAACACCCATTACACTTTAAATGCTACTTTCATGGCCATATTTCATACACAAGACTGCCTCAAAGGTAGACTACATAAAACAGAATTCCCCATAATAAGACAAAGATAATCCTAAGAGGAGTAGTAATTGGGCAACAGATAATGTACAGTGAATCCTTACTGTAACGGCCAAACTCCCTAATCAACAGACGTGTTCAATAAGCACAGTGAAACAAGGCTTTAGTAGCCGACTTCAAAAACCAAAAACCTGCTCAGAGAGATTGTCTTTTTGAGATGAGGCTTTCTACCAATAGGCTATTCTATAAGTTAAGCTCATAAAAATTATGCCACACCCATACATTTCTACAGTTGGTTAAATGGTGCAGTTTAAAAAGTATCATTCAGAAAAAAGAGACAACCACACCAGAGTACCCCTTAAGCCTCAAGCAGTTATTGTCTTCTAAAAGCTTTATACATGTTATCACAAGCAGGAATCATAAGGACCAGTTCTGCACTACCAAAATACAAACTCAAAAATACACAGACAGAAAAAAATCAAAACAACTATGTCAAACACTGAGTAGGAAGTCATCAAACCCACCAAAACTACAACCTTTGTGGAAGAGAACAAAATACATCTTTTACACCAAACCCAAAGGCAAGATAACCGAGCACCAGAGATAAAAAGACATTGTTGACGTTCTCGACTTACCCGATGAGCTGTTATGTTGCCCACCTGCTGCTGCAGCGTACGCTGTCAGAGGGGACACTGTTGTCGATGAGTGATGATTACTATTCACAGAGTTGCTGTCAGAGTTTTGTGCTTGGCTGTTGCTGCTGAGAGAAAAGACACAAAAGAGACAGGATAAGTGTATGCAAAAAAAAGCCAAATATCCCATCCCATATTTATGAAAACCTGCTTTTGAACTTTTTATTAAACACAACTAAAGTCTCATTTGCTTTGTGTTGGTTGTGACCTCAAACTCAATAACAGAAAATAGATCAGTGGTTTCTGGCTTATAGCAGGCACCTCGAATGACAAAAAATCCCATACTCTTACGTGAACGTGCTATCAAGCAAATTTCGAAAGTAAGAATTCTGTCATTTTATCTGCTGTGGGTTGTGTCACCGAGCTGAGCTTGCCCTGGGCTGTGAAGTCCTCCTACGCCAAATGATCACAAAGACTATCATAATTATAGCACAGCTCTCTCACCTGACACACATGACGCATCACTGGCCATTCTCGCTCCATATCCCAATACATCTTTCTTTCCCAAAGCAAAGCAGCAACTTTTAAGTACTAAAGCAGTGTTTGCTTCCTTTTATCAGTTCTCTCTCTCTCTCTCTTCTGGTGCTGGGGCTTCATAAACGGTCAGCGATGCCGACAGCACGCAGGAACTCAACACTTGCCTGGGGGTCCTTAAAATGTGCTGAAAGTGGGTTACTGAAATGTCCCAGCAGACGGGTTCAAACATGATAACCGTCTTTTATCAGTTCCAAACGATATCTTATTTTATGGCCGATCTATTTCTGACCCTAGCGCAAGAATGACTGTGCTATTAGACGGAGTTGTCGATTTCGAACGAGCACTTGCGAGTAATAATTAAATGAAAAAAATTTGGTTGTGCCCTGCTTGAGGGCTATTGGCAGGAGACCACAGTTCTTGCTTTAAACTTGACTTTACATACCCCAAAACTAAATCCATTTTCTGTAAAATCAGAAATTCTGTTTTCCTTACTTTTGTGAATGTTGTCTCCCCAAAGATGACTGAGTCTTGTTGTTAGAGGTGCCTGATGGTGCTGGAGAAGCACCTTTTTTCTGTAGGGTAAAAACACAGAAATCAAATAATGTGGTCATTTAAAAAATGTAGACTTGCCACCAGAGAGTGAAACAACAACAACAAAACAAAACAAAGCAAAAAAATAAAAAAGGATAGAATTTCAAAAAGTTTGCAATATGTCGCAACCCCAGTGTTTTCTTGTCATATCTCTCCGTTTTTTTGTAAAAGTTTGACAGCACTTGCAACACAATAAGGTCAAATAAGTGCCGAAGATTTAAAAAAAAAAAATAGTAGAGGGTTTTACGGCGCTCGCAACTGCATAAGGTCATATGAGCGATTGAACGACAAGGGATGGGTGTCATCAGAGAAGTCTTTACAAGGAAATCAGACTTAGACTGCTCACCTCTCTAGCTTCAACTATCAAGGCACCCCAAAATAGCAGGTCACAAGAGAGTGACACAAACATACAAAAGAAGTAGAGGGAAATGACAATAGTAAGGATGAGGAAAGAAAAAGCAGCAGTTCCCTGTTGTAGATCAGGCACAGTTATGAGCGTGACATGAGTCAGCCCATTTACAATTCTACTATGCTTGAACGAGAAATGTTCCCCCTTTGGGAATGGCCTAAAGACACTTCATTCAGTGGCACTGCCCCAGGGGGAGAAGATTAGAGGTGTTACAAGAGAGTAACAAACATAAAAAAGAAGGAGGAAAGATAGGGACGATAGATTTTTGATAGGAAAGAAGCACACCACACCACAGCACCTGTCAACCACCCATGTCGTTTCTCCATTTTTAATAACAGTGACAACAGTTCATAACAAATAGTAAAGTTACGCTGTGTGGGTACTGTTTTCATTGTAAATTCACTTGCAATATGACGGCATGCATCTCAATGATATTAAAAAAATACAATAGTTGGGAGCTCTTGAACCCAGAAAACCTAAGCATCACTAGGACACATTTTGTGGTCAAATTGAACCCTTACACATACACGTGAGCCTACATGAAATAAGCCCCCCAACTCCTGCAGACAACCGTTGGATTTTTTTTATACCACTGCACGTTGAGGCCTTCATTCTCGCCTGTACTGTTAAAAAAGGTCAACTTCAAGAATATAACTTACAGATTAATTTGACCATGGCCTCATGACACTTAAAGTACATAAAGTCGTTGAATTGCCCTCGTTAATTAAACCTTCCCCCAAATGAAAATAAATGACAATGGCACAACAGACGACAAGAGCCATTTTATTCCATTAATTTACTGACTGGGAACTCCCCCCCCCCCCACCTGAAAAAAAAAATAATACAAAAAATCAAAAACCGTTGTCCCTGCCTTTGGGGGTACAGATTGGGACATTTAATTACATTTGCGGGGATGAACCCCCGGACTTGATTTATACCCTCAAGATTCTTAAAGAGATTTTTAAACATATATGTGTTTTTAAGCCTCTGTCAACACAAATTAGGGAGTTTGGCTTCCACCCCACCTGTCAGGGTCAACCAAGGCTGAAAGGGGTACAACTTCACAGCAGAAAGACAGAGATACTCAATAACAATTCTCCCCCAACAGGAAAACAAGCTCTTGTATTCTGCTTGTGACTACCAAGTGCCTCACTGCTACACCACAGATGCCCGCAAAGATAAGACCATTTTTCATTCATAAATATCTGCATCGGTAACCTACCTCTTCTGACTGAGATTTATGTCGCTTCCGATCAATTTCTTCATGTTTTTCCTGTGTATAAACAAAAGTAAATAGACACATGAGAACCTTGAACTGTGCAATCTCATCTTTCTCTTTGACAAACATAATCACATTATACCAATCAACAGTGAGTTATGTTTCTTCCATAGTTCATAGAGGACAATATAAATATCCAAAAAATAACAAGCAAAAAGAAAAACCAACTAAAACAAAACTAATATAGAAAACCCAACATAAGTTGGCTACTCTCCAGCAGAATCATTGCTGCCACCTTCTCAAAACCAAAGAAACATGTTTCAAACATTGTGAGTCAAGATGGTAGGCATTGGTCAGGTAAACGCCTCTAAACCATAACTACACACTTTTCCCGCATTCGATAATTTCAAGCTATTCAAAGTGAACCTGTAGCAAAAGATCTTTTCAATTGACTCACAAGCTTCGACCTCATTATTATTAGCAAATGTCTCGTCTTCAATTTTTCTTCAGCATCGGCAATTCAAGAAAACAAAACAAAAGAAAAATTTTCCGACAAGAAAACTGCTGAGCTCAGACCGAGAGACTGGTTAGCGACTAGTGCAGTGCGATTTTGAGGAAGCAAAAAATCATCGAAGCTTCGAAGTGTGAGCTCATTATTCATGACATTCGAATACCTCCGCCGAATTGTTTTTTTTCGTATATACAGTCGAACTTGCCCTGACGGCCACCTCGATACGACGGCCACTTTCCATTTCCCCCCTTGCGTTTTTTCGATATAATTTAACAGTGTAAAACGAGCACCTGTCCAACGCGGCCGCCATATTTTAACAAACAACCCCTATCACACTAAGCAATAACACCTGTCTTAGATGGCCACCTTAGTGACTCCATTACGTTTTGTCATAAACTGTCGGCACGAAAACGAAAGTGCCGACGGGAAAAAAGGGGGACGCTGGCAGTCGGCCAGGCCTCGCACTTTGCACGTTGACTGATACAGGTGGGCCTAGCGATAGCGATTGTCGGATTTCAGACGATTGTCGGCAAACATGCAGGTCTAAATGGACGTCAACATGAACTTGCGACAGAAGCGTCTCTCGTTCTCCGAGTGGTGACGACCCATGTGTTTGTTTTAACATTGCACTCGGTCTTCCTTGTGTGATACATTTCGTTTTATTTTCACTCTAGCGCAAAATTAGCAACAAAATAAAAATAACAAACAAAATACAAACCAACAACAAAAACAACAAAAGTGAGGCTACTTTCGATTAGGACTTCAGATGGGAATGGTTTGTTTTCTTCATCTTGATCAGTTCTGCCTAAGACGGCCACCTGTCTTATACAGCCACTTTTCTCCATGACAATGAGTGGCCGTCTTACACAGGTTCGACTGTATTATGATAAGCATAAACCCAGACCTATGTGCTGCTTTTCTACATTCGCTAGCTACTCATAGCGTTGTCAAATGCTTTTTTCTTATATGTGATAAGCCCAGATCTAACTTCCGCTATTCACAACGCCGTTGAATAGTTTTGTCTTATATAAGAAAAGCCTAGATCTAACTTCAGCAATTCGAAGTGCCGCCGAATCGTACTTTCTAATATGTGACAAGTCCAGATCTAACTTTTGCTATTCACAACGCTGTCGAATGGTTTTTTCTTATATAAGTCCAGATCTAACTTCCGCAATTCGAAGCGCCGCCGAATCGATTTTTTAATATGTGATAAGCTCAGATCCAATTTCCGATATATGAATGGGCTCGGAATAGTCATGCGGAGACTTGTAGGTCACATACATTTGCTGCGAGAGTGAAGGGAAAATGGCCGGTCTACGTGCGAAGCTGCTTTGGATAGGGGGGGAGGGGGGTAGGGTAGTCGTGCATTTATGATCAGGTCTAAACAACTATTAAACACAAAACGTTCAAATTTAAGCACACTATAGAGGATAGATAGATCTATTACCATCTCTGCATTGAAATTCAAGTTTCTTATAGTTTTCGGTACACCCGAAACGAAAGTGTTCCTGACACCAAAAGTATAGGTTAATTTATGTGTACTAACTTCAACGTCCACATATCATTAGTTTGCCCTATTTTCTGATTGGTTGCCAAGTTTCATTCACACTGGTTCATAAATAGAGCAGACCGAGGTTGAGAAAGTTAGTCACCTACGCTAAGATCCAGTCCAAAAATTCACCCGCAAACGAGGACCAAATTTTGTCGCGCAGGAAAGCCCGATTGGCATCTAAAGGGTTGTATTATAACTCTTGTAGGCTCCTTGTATCGCTCTGTCTCGTAACCATCAAATAAAGAGCATTTCTGTATATTTCTCTTAATGATTTTAGATATAATGTACTCCAAAGAAAAATTAGCTGAAAATCCATTATGTGTAAAAAAAATAAAAAAATTACACGTCATTCAAATGGCTCTGCCACACTTCGAATAGAGCAAAAGTCATGAATGTCGAATAGTAAAGTCGAATGGGCACAGCTCTATAAGCGACAATGCACACTATTGAGCTTCATAAGGAAAAGGCAAATACCTTACACGAGGCGCGGACTTAAAGATTGCAGCGTGAAAAGTAGCGTGGTTTATTTTTATTGAAACAAGTATCACACTCACTAAAATTAAATTTATATAGGAAAGATAAACATCTCTAACTTTACTGTGTCGAAAGGGGCATTAAATCCGCATAACGACCAATGAGATCTTAATCCATGCACATGAGAGAAGCAAAACTTACACTGGAATGATTGGCATTTACACTGGGACTAGGTGACGGAGAACTTGAGTTAGTAGAGGAAGGCGTGCTCCCAATTTTGTCCAAAAAGTCTTCACCCTCAGGAGGTGATGACGCCAGTGCTGTCGTTTCTGAAACTAAACAAAATAATGCAAATAAAATCAGGTATGAACCTAAGTTTTGTTACCAGTCAAAATAACACACATTTTCAAAAACAATATGGTGAATATCTGTTGATTACAATTCTCGACAGAGCAGTATTGTGAGACTTTATCTCCAGTTTCTGTTCGCATCAAAATTTGCAACAGAAAACAATGCACCCTCTTTGTAAAACTTAAATACTAAGCTTTAGAAAAATACTAAGAGAAAGAGAGGCCATCCCAATGTAAACCCACTATCAAAACGAATCACCAAGGGACCCGCTCCGATTACAAGAAATCAGGGTGAAAACACCTGTATAATAATAAAACTTTAAACTACTACTCTGCAAATCTATTTGTTTAAAAAAAAGAATGAACTATAATTTGCTTTTACAATTAAAAAACAACAACAAAACAAACCCAACCCAACCAAAAAAACAACAACCAAAGACTGTTTCAACCCATATGCCAAAACGATTGTTGTTGTTATCGATCCAAATGCCAAGACGCTAAACCAATCCATTTCAGGACTAAGAAAACTTGATTTACAGCTCTATTTGATCGACTCCAAGAATAAGTAGGCAAAAGAGAAAATTTGTCAATACTTACTACCAATATCTCCCAGATCTAAATCATCATACATGTATAAATTCTCCTGAAAACTGGGGTCTTGACACGATTCCACATAATACTCTATATCATCGCGGAGTTCTTTGATCTGCAATAACGAAAAAACCCATATATAACAGTAAAGCACAAGCCACATAGCAAAGTAGTAAAAGCTACTAAGTGCAATTGGACAACAATAACTTAGGTTATCAGAAAAACCATGACATTTAACACCCATCAGTCAGTTGTACAAAGCAATTCACAGCGAGGCAGTAAAAGAAGAAAAAAAGCAAGGCTGTGGTCAGGTGAGACATGACAAAAAGATGAGGGTTAAGTAGATTGATTGGGAAGAAAGGAGCTAGCAAAATAATTTAGACCACAGCTGCAAACACAATCAAAAGACACGTTTAGGTATCAAAGTTTGACCTTCTACTTACATAAAACGGTAGTCGTCAGATGAATAAAATTAAAAATCTTTTTTGAAAAATCCCTAGACCTTATACAAATATCCTTTGTAAGTGCACGCAACAGACAAGGCATGATATTCACACTTAATTAACTCTCAAGACCATCACCAAAGACACCCATTCCGACACATTACATGGAAATAAAATCGATGTCTTAGCGAACACAATCCACTATTATTTTTCACTACAACAACCATACTAATATTTTTTTGCAATAACTATTCTCATACAAAAACACTCACCTTATCAACAGCTACCTTGTCGTTGTCAACACGCCTCATAATTTGCTCTAACATTTCTATGTGATACTTGTGTCTCTCCTGGTGCTGCTTCAACTCCTCACATTTGGGATCCTGCAAAAAGTAAACTTATTAAATGTTGGAATCAATTTAATATTCCCTCCCCCATCTCAAACAAAAGAAAACCCACTTCTAAAATGTTCAAAACTATTTAAAACTGGCCCTCAACGGACTCAATATTCAGCAAGCTCTAAACCCATATCAAATCCATATAAAACAAAAACAAACCTTACCTTTCCTTTTTTCTTATTGGAACCAGACCTTGACTCAAGCTCACTCTCAAACTGATCAAGCTGCAACTGGAGGTTATCTATGACTGACTGTGAAAAAGAAAAAAACAAATAACCCATTCACATAAATGAAACATTAAAAGAATGTGAAAGGACATTTGTCAACCATATTCTAAACTAAACATGGACAACTTATGCAGAGGAAAGGGCACCACAAATACACCATAGCAGATAGCTGTAGTCGAGATGACATTTAGAGCAGACATGACAAAATGACACCTGTTTTCTGTAAAGAAATTTAAGTAACATTGAATCAGTATATCCGACTGAATGTAGTTGTTAGGAGTTGACACTACATCAATATGTATGCACTTTTTCCATAGAGTGAAATCAAGAACAATTCTAAATTCTGGATTGCGGAATACAAAATTTTGTTACTCAAAACCAACACACCGGTAGAAAAAGAGCAAAATAATTTCCTTGGGTCAAGGACAATATTGGCTGCATTCATTAATACATGTTAACACCATGAAAAAATGTAAAGGACTTGTTAAAGTACCGATAACCACTGGGTGGTGTCTGCTTTCTCCTTCATTTGAGGGTCCAACTTTGCAGCTGCCCCCAGACCATCCTTTGAGTATGCCTTTGTTTTTGTTTCCCTTTCCACCACCTTGAAACGTTCCATTTGCTGTCAAAGAGAGAAACAATTTCAATTGTAAATAATTCACATGATGAAATAACAAAAAGATAGAAACATTAAATATTTCACTAAGATGTATGACTACAACAGTTTATTTACAAATGATGCTCACGCACACCCTAAAGATTATGCTATTTCTATACATTCCCTTACCATCTCGATTAATTTGCGGTGATCTAAGAGTGAGGTTTTGTCCTTGATGTCACTGTTTGCGATCCATGATTTGATCTGATCTCGAAGCCTCTGTGATTGAGAAAAAACAAACAAACCAGTTTACATGTATGATATTAATCTGAACTGCCCTTTTAGAGCAAAAGAGGAATGATAAAAAGACAAAATTAATATACTCTACCATTTTATAAATTAGTACATGACAACAATGATACATTATTTCATTATATCTCATTTATACATAGTAAGTATATTATTACAGTACAATAATACATGATACATTTCTAACACTGAAATGTTTGAACATTCATATTCTGTTAGTGAGAAAAATTTGAAAAAGAAATCTAGAAACATTTGCACAAAGCTTATAATCAGTCTCATATTAAAATACATACTAAACCTCATTTTATTAAATTGGTTAGTAAATTCGGATGTGAATGAAAGTTGTCAAAAGCAACCCCGTCCTCAGTATGATATTGTTGCCAACATTCTCAACTTGATAAACCCAACTAATTTTCAAAGCATACTTCTCCAGTGGCAGCCTGTACGCAACCAGCACTTTAAATCTCGATAGATGATGAAATAAAGCGAAGTAACCCCTCAAATAAATTTGTTCTGGTTAAGTAGAGAGACGCTTTACTAGGCAATTAATACACCCCCCCTCCCCCAACACAGAGAAAGTGAGTGATTATCACAGACACAAGTTTCTCAAACTCATTTTAACTGAAATAGCTTTACGTTCCTGTTTACAGATCATCATCTCCTTTCTTACCTTGGATCAGGTTATAGGCGACAAAACACTTTCCCCTATCCTGGACAGCCTTTTGATTTTATTCTTAAACTCTTCTCCAGATTCCATGTGGTTTTCCCCCATAATCTTTTAACCTCCTGTCCACACAACTTACATCATTTAAACGCAGGCTGCTTCAACCCTGACTGTCAGGGCCAACCTAAGAGGCCAGGTTAAGAAGGAAACATTCCACCAGATGGAGATGTCAGCTTAACACCCCCCCCCCATCAAAAACACATCACGTGTAGTAAGCAATGGTGTAGAGCCTAACCACTACGCTATAAGCACCAGAAATCAATTCTACACCCCCCCCCCCCAAATCTGTTAATGAAATGCCCTGTGTTAACAAATGTAATCATTCCAAAGCTCCTGCGAAAATGAAGTATGTCAAACAAGATGTAGCAATATCAATTATAACCAAGCAATACTCACCTGAAGCTTTTTAATTTCTTTTTTCAGATCAGTTTCAAATTTCTCCTTTTGATTACTATTTGTAGCAGTTTGAACCTGAAATAAAATACAAAAATTCATTGTGAGAAAATCAAGTGTATAGAATGATGCTAAGTACTACATCAACAACAAAAACAAAATAAAGACTGATTAACTCACCGAGTCCTACAATACTGAACATGTAAAATACAGATTTAATGTTACTTTTACTTAAAAGTTATAATTTTAACCCTGTTTTGGCTTGTGAATTGGCAAGCACACCACAAAGAAAGGCCCAACCGACCATTATCCGTACATCCAGTTTAAGGGTTTTTATGAAGTCCTATGCAGACGCTGCATCTTGCTTGCTTGGAAAAGTGTAAGAACAGAAAAGAAAAAAAGTAAAGTTTTCCTTGCAATAACAATATTAACAAGCATGATCTTTGTCCCCAATATCTAGTGACAGTCGCACACTACTCCAAACAACGAAACTTTTAACTCCAGTTTAAGAAGATCAAACCAATGCACTAGAGAGTACAGAAATGATTACCTTCTTCCAAATGTCCTCGAAGGTTTCGACACCTTCGTCTACTTTTTTGAGACATCTCTCAATTTCAGCTGCAAAGGACAAAATGGCCAAATAAGTGTATGGCACAAAGCAAATATAGACCCACAACACACACAAGAACCCTCCCCCCCCACAAAAGTAACCATGTACAAGAACTGAAGCAATTCGAGTAAAAACAACAACAACAAAAAACACCACCCAAAAGTCAGTTTCTAGTATTAGTAAGAAATTTACGGCACTTGCAAGGTCGTATAAGTGCCAAAGATAAGAGGTGTTACAAGAGAGAAACACAAAAAAGGAGGAAGAGAGAAAAGGACGAAAGCTTTTGATAGTAAAGGAACAAACCACACGAGAGCACCCGCCAACTATCCACACAAAAAGTCAGAGGGAAGAAATTAACTTGGCTTACAGTGAAAGAAACAACTGCAATCACTTATTATTATAACCCCCACCCAAACAAAAGACAGGATCCTTGCAGGACAGCAACTCTGCTGTAAGTCACCAAGACAAAGGCAAGGTGCTTGAACATGTCAAAAGACTGATAGGTTGAAATGTCAGTAATGCTTAACTAAGCCCTGAACGGTTCTTACTGAGAAAACGGTGCAACATAAAAGCAATCATAATTTTTATAACAAGCATATTGGAACTATTTTTTCAGTATGATGGTCCTTGAAATTATTGAAAAGATTTTCTAGATCTAGACTGTTCCCTGGCAATGTCTAAACGGAAGTGGCTATTCTCACCCGGGGTGAGATTAGAAATACGATCGACCTCTCACCCCGGGTGAGACTTGCCACCGTAGGCTATTCTCAGCCGGTGTGAAACAAGACCTGTTTTTCCTTATTTCGGAATACTTTCTATCGATGTGGATGATCAAATGGACAAAGGCAAAGAATAGATTACGTTATAGCACAAAAGTAAGCTAATTTTATCGACTACAAAGATGCTATGGCCCTATGGCTATTTCACTTTTCGAATCGAGCCGAACTACGGGGGTCACCATTTTGTTTTGCCCGGAAGTTCTCGCAAGATCTACTCCTCCCCTCTTCTCTCTCTCTTTCTGAATACTGTCTATCGGTGTGTACGATCAAATTGACCAAAACAAAGTTAAAAAATTATGTTAAAACACAAAAGTAAATCAATTTGGTTGTCCACAAAGATGCTACGGCTATTTAACTTTACGAATCGAGCCGAACTACGCGAGTCGCCATTTTGTTTTGCCCGGAAGTTCTCGCGCTACTCCTCTCTCTCCACTGCCCACAGACAAAATTTTACGCTTTTAGTAGGCTAACATTAGATTTCTAGTAATGGAACGTTTGTTCACGGCACAGAATTCTACAATTTTTCTGTTATCACAGTGTAGAATTCTGTGATTTAGGGTAAAAGCAAAATTGGTTGGCCTAGATCTAGGCTATAACAGTGAATGCCCACCGGGTGAGAATTATAATAGCCAAAAGACTCGCCTGCACTATTCTCACCCAGGGTGAGAAAAGAGGTGGCCTCCCAAGCGCCTAAAGCAGAGATTGATGGATTCTCATCCTGACTCCTGACCATCATAAATTAATTTAATTAAGATCAATATCTAGGCCCTATAGAGCGTTTAGAACAGAGGCCACAGCTCATGATCCTGTCCACACATAAAGTCTAATGGAAGTCCACCAGGTGGTAAACCACAACAACCAACAAAGAAAAGGATAGAGAAATGACAAAGACAATGATGTCACAGTAGCCTAGTCCACTCCGTCTTCCCCCCCCCCCCACCCCCAAGTACACTGGACCCTATACTACCTCGGCAACGATGCATCAGAATAAGCTAATACTATAAACGACTGCTGACTGATGACATGAACAATCTAGTTATTCCTGTTACATGCACATGTCAAGGAGACTGTTCACAAGTCTCCAAAACGCAAAGCCCAAACCAACGCCAACATAGAGAAATCGAAACAGTGCAGCAAGACCTCTTTAGAGTTCTTGGAAAGATCGAAACCTAAGTACAATTAAAAATACCTTGTAGCTTTCGCCTGTCAGCCATGCCTTAAGCCTGCACAGGTATGTAGTTGTTGCATGCTACAGATCAGCAAAACAACGATAGTCAGACTAGGGTTGCGAAAGTGTTGCCAGTTCAACTCCTCTTGATTATTCCATCAAATCCAATATGGCCGACCAAAGCACTCCGAACAACTCAGTGAACTTGTGCTAGATATCCGAATAAAAAATAGTGCAGCTTTCACATAAATCTACACGAATTGGCAATTAAACTCAAATCAAGTAAAAAGTCTAAGAATATTATAAATATTGTTCTTAAATTTTGTCAAAATAAGCCTACAATATTCTACAATTAGTGCTTTTGTGCTCGGATTTATAGCTGCACATTAATCTATAACCGGAAGTACCTTCTGCATTTAGTACGCATGTGAAACCATTCTAATGTTTACATGTTTCTGCTAGATCTTCGGCGTAGTGTCAATGCAACGAAAACAGTCAAGGAAAGTTTGTAAAATAAAGCAAGACTAATTTTCGCCACAGATTCAACCATGAATGCCTTTCTGTTAGAGTGTAGTGCTGTTACATGATGTAAATAACAGCATTTATCTTATGGCATAGAATTAATAATAGATTCAAGATAGATTTAGACTTCTAGTCTTTTGATTATCTAGAAAGTGTGGTTCTCAGCTTTAGAATCAACAAAGAATTGCTTTGCTTTGGTTTGCACGGGATAGGCTAAATCTAGCCTACTCGACAAATATAATCTAGAATCTACTCGTCTGTGCAGTTATGTCTACCAGCTGACCAACACTGCTCTAGGCCCAAGATCAAGTCAAGAAAAAGGTCACTAGATCTAGTCTGATCTAGCAAAACGAGCGAGTGCGAGTTTAATCAGGTGTTCATGTAAGTATGCCTTGATATAAATATGTAGATCTAGATTTAGATGTGTTAAGCTAATAATAGGCTAGGCCTACTTAAATCTTAAATAAGTAAGTCAGGGTGTTCTCTGTTCTCTTGTCTTGCTTAGAATCAAATGAGTTGAAGTAGACTATTTGTGTGCGATCTGTCGATTTGCTCGATCCATTGATCGCGCAGCGCATTTGGTTGATCTAGGAAACGCGCGACAATCCTTTGATTGTTGCACATTCTGTTGATCAGTGGATCGCGCAGCGCTTATTGTGGATGTGAGAAATATAAACTTACTGCGCAGTCTGTTGATAAACTTTGATGATGAAGTGAAAAAAAAAAAGAAAATTTTACTTACTGAACATGTCAGTCTTTGAGCGTCCTGTTGTTTTGCTTCCATGAAGAGTTGTGTGTTGAACAAGTGTTGATGGTTGACCTGCACTCAGCATTTGGACAGATTTGATTGGCTGAGTACTTCACGTGGTATTCCGAATACGGTCAAGATTTTGGTAAATTTTTACTTTCACTCCCGCACACAGATGCACTGTTTCAGGGGTCAAACTGCAGTACTGTTTGCTGCAGATCACACATAAAGCCACTAAAACTGTCGCAAATCAATTATTTTCAAGACAATTTCAAATCTAACTGTAAAATATCAAATTATGGGTAAAAACAGGGGGGCATGCCCCCCTGTAACCCCCCAGATTTTCTTTTACCCCAGTGGGGCATGCCCCCCTGTAACCCCCCAGATTTTCTTTTACCCCAGTGGGGCAGGCCCCCCTGGTACCCCCCGATTGGTCCAAAGCACGTCTATCTCGGTTAAAAACAATCAAATATTTCAAAAACTATTAATTTGCGACGGACATGTAGTTGATATTCGTGTTCTGCACATCAATATTTAGTAGAAAATAGACAACTGGTAGCTGAGTGTGAGATGGGAGGGAAAGTAAAAAAATACCAAGATTTTTTATGGCTTTTGATAAAGATTTGGGGCTCTCGTGGCCTAGAGGTTAAGGTGTTGGCCTCTCATTCAAAGGTCCCGGGTTCGAATCCGGGTAGTGACCGAAAAATTTTCTTCTCTAAAATTGTCTCCTTTCACCTCCTTTCCTGCTCTCTAGCAATGTTCTGTTGTCTGCTTTCATTTCCACTTTCTGCCCCCACCCCCTCAATTCCTTTGCCCCCTCCTCTGGGCTCCTGACTCTTTCTGCAGCCTTTCTACTGCTACTCCTTGGCTCCTCCTTACTGCTGTCTTTCTGCCACACCCCTGATCTTCTGGTAGGAAAGATCTACACCTAGCCCTCTCGGACAAGGGCGAAAAATCTTGGAGGGCCTGTGTGCAAGTTGCGCACGTTAAAGATCACTTGGTGGTCTAAAATCGATAAGAGTAGGCTTCGGCCGCCACCCGGGCAAAATTCAAAATTTCCTACCAACTGAAAATATTAGGAGTGTCCCGCGCGCTCATATGACCATTGCAGTTGCGAGCGCCGTAAAACACTTTACAAAAACAAAAAAAATATGATAAAGATTTAATGGCTTGATTAAAAAATTATTATACATTATATATACAAGTATTGTTGTCTTTATTGTTTCCTTGAACCAGAGCACCTCGAGCACAGCCAACAGTTGGCGGCTTCTTTACGTTGTCGCTGTGTTTTTAGCCCTACGCACTTGGCATGGAACCATAGATTGTATTCCTCGCATTCTAACATCAGGTTTCCATCGTCTGGGCAACGGCAAACACAGTAAATTTCTACTGTTGAAGAAGAAACGACTGCTGTTGATCTGAATTTGGGGCGACTTGGAAATGCCACAAAGTTCTGAGTTTCGATACACCGTCTCAGATGCTGTCGAACTTCACATTCGTCATACTCGAGTTGTGTGGAATCTTCTCCACACAGCAGTGATGTTGCAAATGCAACAGCAAATGCACCACAATCTGGACGAGAGCCCTGTAGTTGATTGTTCATGAGAGCAAACTCAATCACATCGTCATCACTTAGTATATTTGGCCACGCTTTCTATAATTTTTTTGGCAGGCAATTGGCGAAGGGAATCATATATCCTAATCTGCTTATTGTCGTTCCTTGCAATTATTATCCAATGATTATGTGTGTGGACTATTTGTATAAAAGAACCGGTTTGCACACTAAATGGCGAGTTTTGCTGTAGCAACGTGTCCTGCAGTCCGTTTCTTTCTGGGTATTGCTGGCATAGAATATTTTGCGCAGCATTTATCTGTTTATCGTTCAAGTACACTGTTGGACATTCTAAATCTGTAGTGTCTATGTCAGATAAAACTCTTGACCATTTGCTTCACTTTTTGGTTCATCTTTGTTTTGACACGTTGTTGAAGAATGGCAGTGTGTCGAGCTTGTGATGTTGTTTAATAGACACGGACATCGTTTTGATTTGCAACCTGACGCGCAATTACAAAAGCTTTTTTAAAATAAATTCTCCGGATGATGCCTTTTTGCAGCCTCTCGAAGAGTGATTTCCTCTTTCAGGTTTGGTGTAACATCACCTGTGAATTGTTCTAGGTCACCTGCAAAATGTTTAGATTTTAGGCGTCCATATTTTGTGGCTAGTGAAAACGACGGTCTCTTCTGTCCATGAACCTGAATGATTATTGCAGGCAATCGTTTTAGATCTGTAGAAGCCCTATCTAGTTTTGGTATTGCTAGGGAAACTGTTTCACCTACACTACACGGCGTCACTTTTCGCCCGATTCTGTTACTTTTAGTTCCCGTGACTCAGCAGCCCGCCGGAGCTCCCCGGCTCGGGGTCACGGGGTTAATGAGCCCTGAGGCGACTTTGCCGGTCTCGGTCGGGAAGTTCGCATTTTTGACTATGTTTAAAACGATATAACTTCTTCCCCATCCCACACAGCAAACCATTACGCGGATGTACTAAAAGCTCAATGTCTTGAGATTTATTCTGCGTTAGAATGGTTAGTTTCTGCGCCTTAGTTTTAGTTCTAGACAAGTGTTTGTAGAGTACCCAATTTGTCCTATTTCAGTTACAAAGTTATGAATAAATGATTGTTATTTTAAAAAAGGCACGACAGATCTCTCCAAATTCTGTGTTAAACTGACTACGAATATCATGTCTTTTACCATGAGAAATCTTAAATCTGCGGTAGTAGTAATAATCAAGTTATAAGAGAAGAAAGATGCACATCTGCATTTTTTAACTAAAGACTATCAGCGTTAACTCTTATTTTACTATTAAACAAGAGAAAGTTACTCTGCGTTCGTTCATGAATCATGCTGTGTCTGTGGCAGCCTGCATACAACTAAAAAGATATAATATAAGCGATTTAAAAAACCACAAAACCGTGTAAATACATGGGTAGAGATAAACTTCTAGTATGGAATAAAAATAATGACAGCTAAAACATTCATTCTTAGTTTTTGTGTAGGAAATATGCGCGGACACAATTATGAATGTAAAGGAATCAGTCACATTGTCAGTTATTGCAAATGGTCAGAGAAATGTAAAAAAAAGCTGGAAAACTCTGGTGCTGATTCAGTGTCCCTGGAAAGCTAGAAATTATTCTTATAACCCAATTACGAGAAGTCATCCTTATTATTCAGTCAACTTACAAAACCTAGACTTAGCGTTTTAAGAAAAGTAAGCAATTTCTGGAGTGTAACAGATACTGTTCGTGTATTAGGTCTACGTTGAAGATATATTCTAGCACTAAAATCGATTTGTACTTTTCATTGAGAAACTTCATGATAACTTTTATAAACTTTCGAGAAAATATGCGAATATTCAGGATTATATATTAGACACATAGAGTTGTATTTGGAGGAATTACTTCATAGCGAATTGTGTGCCCGATGGATAAAGTTGCAAAATTACAGCCTTCTATTATAAGCGCAGATACCGTCTTTTCTGAGTATCTGCACTAATGTTATGTCGTTCATATTCCAAAAGTTCGACAGATTTTGACGATGCGTTTTTTTAATATTAATTTTTTTTCATTCACGCTAGTCCCAAAAAAATTACAATTTAGCATTGCCGACTCCAGCGCGTCTAACGAAATAACCAGACAAGTTACAACGTCCGTTCTTTTTTGAGTCTCAAGAGCAGAAATGCGTGCTTTGGGTGCACTGAATGAGAATTACCATAAATACAAGAATACACCTTAAATTGTACGTTGAAAAGTACCAAAAATTAAGTCGGCCCAGACAGAGCGGCGACAGGGAGCTGACCCCCGTGACCCCGACGTGATAAGGCGCCCGGCGGCGAACCCCCTGCGGCAACTAAAATTCCACTGCCGGTGCGCCGTGACTAAAGCTTGCGATTTTTACTCTTTTTGGGTTGTTGTAAATTTCTCCATTCGTTCAGCTGCTTAAACAGTTTTTCGGTAGGCTCTTTTTAGCACAACTGTATGCCTGTTGAACTCTGGTTCAGACTTGGGATGCTGTGTCGGTGGCTCTGAATATTCCTCAGACAGCTGAGCTGGTGGCTCTGTTTCGGCATCATACAGCTGAGTTGGTGGCTTTGTTTCAGACAGCTGTGATGGTGGATCTAGTTCTTTAGTGACATTACGTTCTAGTTCTAGCCTCAGCTTTTTTCGTGGTGTGGGTGGGAATTGGTCTCTGCAGCGGTTGGTGTGACTCATCTAAGTCTTCCTCCTCAACAATTGAATCTGACCCAGGGAAAAGGCCTGTTGGTGTGGTGACTTTCCAAAGACAACTTTGTATGGGGGCTCATTTGTAGTGCGTTGCACATCCGTGTTCAAAGAGAACATAATCCTTGGAAGCCATGATGCCCAAGGATAAGTGTTATTTGAGTCGCAACCTTCGTCGACTTTCATTGCGGCAAGTTTCTTTTCCACTGTTCTATTGCCTCGTTCAACAAGGCCTTGGGATTGTGAATGTCGAGGCCTACCATTCACAAAAGTCACTTGACCACCTCAAAAAGAGCCCTCATGACTTGGTTAACGAATTCTTGTCCATTGTCTGAATGAAAAATTTTAGGAGGTCCAAAATATGCCAGAACTCTTTCTTCCAGTAACCTAGCAACTTCGAGTGCTGATTTTGTTTTCAAAGGAAACAAGACATGGAATTTTGAAAAATGATCCATAAAATGGACGATGTAGTGGTAATCTCCATCTGGGCTATGTCTCATGTCTATAAGGTCAATTTGAACACTTTCAAGGAAGTCTTTTTCAACCATTGGCTTGAGGGGAGGTCTGATAGTTTGTGGCACACTAAGCTGACTTGTTGGGCATTGTGAGCAGAATTTCTGAACAAAACCTCTAGTTGTTCCTTGATAATGTCTTTGAGAAAAGTCAAGTACTTTTTTATAACCGCTATGCTTTAGCTCTGTAGCATGAATTTCAAGCAGAACGCTAACGACATTATCAGCATGGAGCACTCTCAAGTAGCTTGCAGAACCCGCATCCTGTGGGGAAAAAAAACCTTTTAAATTTATTTTTTGAACGTTCTTCTGTTCTTTCCTGCAAGGATGCCAGATTTTCCGCTTTCTTTTTTTATTCCCAAAAGCATCATCCTCTCCACGGCAGTACTGGCCTCTGCCTCCCTATCTTCCTCCTCAATCAGCTGGCGAGAGAGACATTTCAGGATCTCGACCCTATCTGGTTGAACCGTATTGTCAACTAGGTGGCCTCACCAGCCAATCTGTCGGCTTTTTCATTTCCCCTAACACCTGCATGGCCATGGCAGAAAATCCATGTGGGCGATCGTATAGGCGTTGGTTCGATAGCTTGAATCCATTCTGTTCTCAGGAAACCTTTTTCGATCCTTCTGAGGGTACACATGGAATCAGTGATAAGAACAGCATGGGTTGTGTTAGGGTGATCTTGGGTCATCCAATCAAGTACTTTCGTGATGGTTTCAATTTCCATTCGCATACTTGGTGGTTGATAAATATTGTTTAATAAAAAAAATTGTCGTTTTTACAATAAAACGTCCTCGTATGTAACCAATATAATAATCTAGCAACTGCGTTTGTTTCCATTTTTTTGTCTAAAAGTTGCAACAAAAAGTTGCCATTAATTTTCAAGCTTTCAACTCTCTGTGACGACGTATAGAGCAATATGTTGATAGAGGTAACAATCTAAAGCACCAGAATTTCTTGTGCTCTGCGTTTTAAGCATCCAGAATATCATTTGTAGTCACCCAGAGCGTAAAAACATGAAAAATGAAGGTTTCACAACAGAATGAAAGGGGCAAAAATAAAAGACAGACAGCAATATATTTAGTATGTAATGTAATGTACTTAAACTCTCCGCATGAAAATAGAAACACTGGACATCTTATAAATTATCAAAATACATGTCTAATATGTTATGAAATGGCTTTGTTGTTTTGTCTTTTTTGAAAACTGCAAAAATCGCGGCCGCGATTCGCAGACCAAAAAATGCCGATTCACCGGTCGTGGCCGTGACAAACGCAGATGCTAGAATATTAATAATGATAAAACAACCGATAGCTTAACAATAGCCACAATATCAGCTGCAATAATTACATAATAAAGGATATAGCAGACAGAGTTAGTACTAGTTAGCCTAAGCTCCAAAGGGGGTATGGGAATATAAGTTATAAAGCTACTTTAAGAAAATCAAAAAAAAATGTCTTACTTTGCCTTTTTCGTTTGGGACCACCAGAACATCAACCAAACCAATGCCTGGCATGTTCATCAAGGAAAAACGCTTTTTTTTAACCCAATGTCGAAAATGGGCTTCAGTTGTTTTTTCTGGCTGTTTCAAATGTTTGACAATCATGTCAAATTTCTCTTTGGTCAGTAACGCAGACCCAGGATTTTTTTACAGTAACTGCGCTTCTTTCTCCATTATCGCCGTGAACCGCTCCATACTGAATAAGTGTTCAGAGTGATACCCACCGACCTATAACCCTGATTTCAACTTTCGTTATTGCGATGTAGTGAGTTGTTGTAACCCCAGTGACTACCATTCAGTTTCGGTTTGACTTTGGAGAGTGAAGCTAAATCACACTCTGGACGACAACAAAACATAACAAAACTCAGGGGTAAGATCTATAGAATGCGCAACCAAACGGATCGTCAAAAAGCGCTGCGCGATCCACTGATCAACAGAATGCGTATCAATCAATGGATTGTCGCGCGTTTCCTCGATCACCCAAATGCGACTTCGAAGCCGGGGCCTAAGTGCTCCAAATCAAAAAGTAAAAATTCATAATGGCGGTCCTGCAATGGAATGCCGGCGGAATCCGACCTTCCATTGCAGAATTGCAACATTTACAGGCCACACTGTGCCCACGGGTGGCCTGTATTCAAGAAACAAAATTCGCCCCGGCTTCAACCATAGAC